>NW_007257465.1:23677-156149 GCF_000164805.1 Carlito syrichta
TTCCTGCCGGTCGAATAGGGCTTACTGTGGGGCAACAAACATGGAGCCTCCAAGGCTCCCCGTTACCCGACAGATATGGGAGTCCTTCAGAATCTGCTGTGGGCCAGCAGACATGGGATCCCCGGGATCCGCTGCAGCCTGACAACCATGGGATTCCTTGTGGGGGAGAGAGAATTTTATGGAGGCTGCTGTGGGTTGGCAGACGTGGGACCCCTGGGGCCCGCTGCAGTCCAGCAGCCGCAGGAGTTTTAAGGGTTCAGAGAGATGAAAGAGAAGAGGAAGCCTTTAGGGTCCACTGTGGCTGTGAAGGCCAAGGCGGGGTGCGTTCTCCCTCGCCCTGGGGCCGGAGGGGCTGCCAGACGATCAACGGCCAGTTCTTCCTGGGGATCCCGGGCAAGTTACAGGCTTCCATGTCTGGGGAACTTACCTATCCAATGGTCCCTGGTGGATGCAGGTCAGGCATTCAAAATGGTGGGGAAGGTCCGGGAGGGCTGGAGCGGCCATCAGTGCCAGGTCGGGGGTCCCACCTATGGGGTTAGACCTGCACCAGGGCAGGAGAGCACCTGATCTGAGTCATGGCACCAATTAAAGAAGTTCAGCACTAGTAATGACTCCACACCCGACCAGGACCAAGAGATTTATTAAAGCGGCTGTTACAGAGAGGATCAGTAACAGAAAAACAGAAAAAGAGAGAGAGAAAGAGAGAGTAAGAGAGAGAGAGGAAGTGGGAGAGGCGGGGAGAGAGCTGCAGAGAGGGAGAGAGTGGCAGAGAGAGAGAGAAAGAGAGACCAAGAGAGAGCGAGTTGTGGGGAGAGGGCTGTATTTATCAGCCTGACAGGGGCCGGAAGGGGCTGTGCTGTGTTCCTATTGGAGGAGCTGCATGGGAGCAGGGTGGGGTCAACGCCATGTTATAGTCCTATTGGATACATAACAAAGCTGGCTATGGATTGGAGGCTTGCAGGTTTGAAATTCACGCATGGGAAGGTTTGAAATTCGCGCACGTGGGGAATTGTGCTCACAGAAGCCGGGACCTAGGGCCATTGTTGTCTGGTGTGTCAGTGCCATTTTGGGAGCCACCCCTCTGGTCACTTCCTGCACCCTTCAATAGCACTCATATATAAGAGAGGACCAAAACAAAAATCCAGGATTTATTTATTAAAAATTGTGTGTTTATTCTTACATGTTTAAACTTCAGTCACCTTCAAAACACTCTTTGCTTGATGCAATACACCTATTGAGACAGTTTTTCCACTGCTCAAAACAGTTGTTGAATGCGTCAATTTTGATACCTTTTCATGTTTCTGCCATTTTTTTGTTTCCCCTCTTCCACATGGGAAAAATATTTCCCTTTGAGGACTTTTTTCATCAAGGGAAACAGCAACAAAACAAGTTGCTTAGAGTGAGATCAGGTGAATAGTGAGGGCAGGACACTGGAATCATGCTATTTGGGGTCATAAATTGCTGAACACTCAGTGTGGTGTGGGCAAGTGCCTTCTCATGGTGGAATAACCAGTCACCTGTTTGTCACAACTCAGAATGTTTATCCCACAAATCGTGATACAGTTTTCTCAAAACATTCAGATAAAACCTTTGATTGGCCATTTGATCTTCAGGTTTACTACAAGGGACCTGACCTCTAAAATGGTAATTCCTGGTTTTAGGGCCCACCCTTATAAGTGAAGTAATGCAATATTTGTTCTTCTGTTATTGACTTCTATTTAACGTAAAGTCTTCCTGGTCCATCTACATTTTTGCAAATAGTAAGATGTCCTTTCTTTCCTTTTTAAGACTATGTGTATTCAACATATTATTTATCCATTACTCTATCAATGGATATTTGGGTCATTTTCATATCCTCCTTATTGTGAATAATGCTGCAATATTAAATAATGCTGCAATAAACATGAGTACAGATATCTCTTCAAAATATTTATTTCAATTATTTTTATTATAAACCCAGAATTGGCATTGCTGGATTATAGTGTGTGTGTGTGTGTATGTGTGTGTGTGTGTGTGTGTGTGTGTGTGTGTGTGTGTGTAATTTGTTGCACTTGTTGAACAAACTCCATACTGTTTTCCATAAGGGTTGTACCATTTTATATACCCACCAATAATATACAAGGGTTTCAATTTCTCCACAACCTCAACAACATTTGGTGGCAGTTTTATTTTTTCACAATAATAATGAAAGAGGTAAGGTGATATTTCACAGTAATTTTAATTTTATATTTTTCTGATGATTAAAGATGCTAGCACCTTTCAAATACCCTTGACCATTTGTATGTCTTCCTAGAAAATTTTTATTCAAGTCCTTTGCTCAGTTTTAATCAGACTATTTATTTATTTGTTTTTCTATTGAGTTGTAGGAGTTCCATACATATTTTGGATGCTAACCCTTCATCAGATATATGGTTTTCAAATTTTTTTTGCATTAAGGGGCCGCCTTTTCATTTTGTTAATTACTTCCTTTGCTGGGCAGCCTTTGTTTGTTTGGTTCAGTTTATCTTTTGTTACCTGTAATTTTTGTGTCATACCCATGGAATTATTTCAGGACCAATGTCATGATACTTTTCTCCCATGAATTTCTAGGTTCCTAGAAGGAAAGACTTCCAGTTTCTTTCTACAAGTTGTAGAGTTTCAAATCTTACACTTAAATGTAATCTATTTTGAGTTGATTTTTGTGTATGACATAAAACACAGGACTACTTTCTTTAGCATGCGCATATCTAGTTTTCTTAACATAATCGGTTTCCCACTATTTATTTTGACACTCTTTTTGAAGATTAGTTGGCTATACATGCATGATTTAATTTCTGGACTCTCTATTCTGTTTCATTGGTTTATATCTGAATTTATGTTAGTATGATACTGTTTTAATTACTGTAACTTTGTTATATATTTTGAAATCAGAAATCATGCTGCCTTCTGGTTTGTTCTTTTTTTCTCATTATTGTTTTGACTATTCTGGGTCATTTGCTGATCTATGTAAATTTTAGGAATTTTTTCCTATTTCTTTAAAAATTTCCATTGAGTTTTGATGAGAATAACAATAAATCTCTAGATTGCTTTGGGTAATTGGGGGCTGCTCCAGCTCCTGGGATACATGAGGGTGGCTACAGTTCACATCAGCTGTTAAATGTCCTTCCAACTACTGAAAAACACCTTCTCTTCCTCTCAGTTCTTAACTGCACTTGGCCATTCCAACTGAACCAAGTATAACAGTCTGGATAAAATGAGATAGGAGCCAGTCTCTCAGACAATGCCCTCAAAGGCTGAGGACATTGGACACATCATTGAGCAAAAGTTGCCTGTGGGTTTATCATAGATCATTCATATTGTTTTGAGGAATGTTCCTTTTTTTGCCTAGGTGCTCGAGAGTTTTTATCAAGAAGGGATGCTGGAGTTTTTATCAAGACGGGATGCTTGTTGAATGTTTTTTCTGCATCTAATGATATATGGTTCTTGATTTTACATCTGTTGATGTGTTAATTATGTTTACAATCCTGCAATTGTTGGACCAGCCCTGCATCCCAGGAATAAAGCCTACTTGGTCATGGCGGTTGATTCTTGAAACATGTTGTTCAATCAGATTTCCTAGAATCTTCTTGAGAATTTGCTTCTATGTTTATCAAGGAGATTGGACTGTAATTCTCTTTCCTTGTTGGATCTTTGCCAGGCTTGGGTATCAATATAATGTTGGCTTCGTAAAATGAGTTGGAAAGCATTCCACGCTTCTCAGTTGCCTGGAGTACTTCCAGTAAGATTAGTGTCAGCTCCTTCTTGTATGTCTTGTAGAATTCAGCTAGGAAAACATCAGGTCTAGAGTTTTTCCCTGGTAGGTAGGTTTTTTATGGCTGAGTCTGTTTCCTAGATTATTACTGGTGTATTTTGAGTTTTATTTTCTTCTTGTTTCAATCTTAGGAGGTTGTCTGATGTCAGAAAGTGCTACATTTTCTTTAGGCTTTCTAGTGTGTCTGCATGCATTTTTTGTAGTACTTTCTGGTTATCTTTTTAATTTCTTCAGTATCAGTTATGATTATACGTTATGTGTACCTAATCATGTTTTTCTGAGCTTTCTCTCCCTTTTTTTATATCACCAGAGAAGAGTCAATTTTATTTATCCCTCTAAAACCCCAATTTTTTTGTCTTGTTGATCCTTTTAATAATATTTTGTCTTCTACATCCTGAGTCTCTGATTTTATCTTGGTGATCTGGATTCTTCTGCTGAGGTTAGGATATAGGTGATCTTGCCTTTCCAGCTCTTTTAAGTGTGATGTAAGAGTGTCTACTTTTGCTCTGTTTTCTTTTCTTTTTTTTTTTTTGCGTTGGAGTCTCACTCTGTCGCCCAGACTGGAGTGCAGTGGCCACTCCCAGTCACCTCAGCCTCAACCTGCTGGGCTTCGGTGATCTTCCGCCTCAGCCTTCCAAGTAACGGCATGCGCTACCATGCCTGGCTGATTTTTTGATTTATTGTCGAGATGAGGTATCGTCGTCCAGGCGGGTCTCAAACCCGGGGGCTCAGGCAATCCGCTCACCTCAGCATCCCAAGGTGCGGGATTACAGCTGAGTCACCAAGTCTGGCTATCCTCTGTTTTCTCGATTTGTGTGTGCAATGTTGGAAATTTTCCTCTTAACGATACTTTCATGGCATTCCAGAGATTCTGGTAAGATGTGCCATTGCTTTAATTTGTTTCCAGGAATTTTTATTTCTATCTTGATTTCTGTGTTGACCCAGAAGTTATTCAACAGCATGCTGTTTAGGCCTCATGTTTTTGTGTGCTTTTGAGGGATCTTGTTGGTGGTAATATTTATTTTCATTCCACTGTGATCTGAGAAGATACATGGTATTATTTTGATTTATTAAAAATTGTTTAGGCTCAATTTATACCCCAAAACATGGTCAATCTTGGACTATGTTCTATGTGCTGATGAGTAGAAAATATACTCTGTATTTGTTGGCTGAAGTGTTCTGTAGATGTTTACTAAGTTCATTTGATTGAGCATTAAGTTGAGATTCTTATTTTCCTTGTTTTTTTTTTTTTGCCTCGATGATCTATTTAAAGCTGTTGTTGGTCTATTTAGATCTTCTACTATGATTGTTTGAGAGTCATGTCTTCTTTTAGTTTGGTGTACATATGTTTAAGATGGTTATTTATTGGTGATGGATTGAAACTTTGATCAATATTTAGGGTCCTTCTGAGTCCTTTTTAAGTTTTGATGGCTTAAAGATTGCTTTGTCAGATATTAGAATAGCTGCACCTGCTTTCTTTAGTTTTCCATTAGGCTTAAAGGGCATTTGAAAGGTTAGTTTCCAACCTCCAACCTTGATCTGTGTGTCTTTTGCAGTGTGATAAGTTTCCTGGAGGCAGCAGATTGTTGGATCATATTTTTTATTCAATTTGCCCCTCTATATCTCTTTAGTGGTTCATTTAGTCCTTTCACATTGAAGTTGATTATCGTATGCAAGAGTTTATCCCTCTCATAGGGTTCCTATGGAATTGCTTTTTTAGTTAGATAGTTTGGTTGGTTGTTTAACTTTTTTGCTAATAGCTTTGTGGTGTGCTTGACTTTTTTTCTCCCTGTGCTTAACACCTTAAGTGTTTACTGGAGGGCAGATCTGGAGGTTGAGTATTCTCTTAAAGATTGGATGTCTGGGAAAGATTTGAATTATCCATCACTAAAGAAGATTAACTTGGGAGAGTAGGAAATTCTTCATTGGAATTGGTTGTCTTTAAGAACATTAAAACTTGACTCCTATCTCTTTCAACTTGCAATGTTTCTGCAGATAAGTCTGCAGTAATTCTGATGTGTTTTAACTGGTAAGTAGTCTGACTTTTCTCTCTTGTGCTACCTTTATGATTTTTTTCTTTTGTGGTCACTATTTCAAGGTAAATTATTATGGGTCTTGGTGATGGACTTTTCATGTAATATCTTGTATGTGTTCTCTGGATCTCTTGCACTTGAATGGTCATTTCTCTAGCAAGATGAAGGAAGTTCTCTTGAATGACCTTATAGAGTAGTTGTTTCATGGTGTTTTCATTTTTTCTTTCTGCTTAGGGTATACCAGTCAGATGTGGATTTGATTTTTTGAATAAGTCAGACAGCTTCTGAATGTTTTCTTCCTTAGTTTTAAGGTTTTTTTATGTTTTTAACAAACTGTATTAATTCTATATTTTAGTCTTCAAGGTCTGAGATCCTGTCCTCTGCTTGACTGAGCCTACTCCCAATACTTGGCACTTTGTTACTGATTTTAAGGATGGAGTGCTTTATTTGTATTATTTCAGAGTAGGCTTTTTTGAAGTTGACCAACTCTATTTTTACTTTCTGTATGATTTCTTTGAGTTTCTCTTCATGTTTTGCTTGGTTGCTGTCAACTTGTGCCATCCATTCTCTGATTTCTGTGATTATCAGCTGAGAGAGATCGTTATGTGGATTTATCATGGTTATGCTCCAGTGGCAAGTTTTTCATGTGACATCTCTAAAATTCTGAGAGTTGCATTTTCTTCAGTCTCCTCATTTATCTCAGTGAGAGAGTGGGGTGCTTCACCTTGTGGCAGGTTCTATTACTGTAGGTTTCCTCTCCACTGCTAAACTTGTCAGGCTAGATTCTCCATCTCCTGCAACATGTGATTGATGGCTGTCAGTGGCATGGATGCAGGGGGCTTTAAAACTTAGCATGTTTCAGAATCTCTTACCTCCTTCTCCCAATATAATCTCAGCTCCTATATGCACCTAGCTGGTGGCAGAGGGGGAGGAGTGGGGCCTGAATTCCATGCCTGCTTTTTTGTTCTCTTTGTGATCAAGAAACCCCTGCTGGTTCAGATGTGTTCAGAGTGCCTCATTAAATTGGGGGCTGAAACCCCAATCTCTGCCCTGCAAGAGAGGTGCCAGTCCTCTACTCCACCAGGTGTTGGCAGGGGACATGTCAGTCAGATTCATGACCCTCTCTTCAGGTGAATCACTCCCTGTTCCACCTGGGCTCTGATGCCTACCATTGCTTCCTAAGTTTCCTTTCTGTGAAACTGACATTTCATACACTGCTGGGAGGGGGTGAATCAATTCACCAAGCACCCCTCTCCCATTCCAAACAGATCTTCTTCTCTGTAGGCCTGTTGTCAGGCTGCTGGTGCAGGACAGGGGATGGGGTGCCTGGAAGTCCATGCCTACCACATCTTTCTGGTGTCTGTGTACTCAGAGAGACCTTTGCTGGGTTCACAATTATCAACCCATCCAAAAGTGCTCTGGGTAACTCTACCTAAACATGATGGAATCACTAGTCTCATTCTTGCTAGGTGAGAATGGGCAGATGGCTGCATCATGGTGGCCATCATGATCCCTCCCCTAGCACCAGACATTTAAAAAGAACTTTTTTCTCTGATCTGAAATGGTATTTCCTAAATGTATAAATTCTTTAGCTCCCCTGATGAACTTGCACCATTTTAAAATTTTAAAAATTATTGTTTTAATGTTTAGTTGCTACTCATTTAAATTTATGTTCACATTACAGCATTTTAAAATATATTTTATGTAGAGGTATGTCTGGAAATAGACCAAGCTTCATCTTCTATTTTAAGACATTTTGTATGAATAAGCTTTCTTGCTTTTCAGCAGTCTTTGTTGTAGACTCTATTGCAAAGTTCATGTTTTTCCTAAATATTTTACTAGTAGCAAGCATTGTAATCCTAGCATCTGTTCAATTAGAAAAATTCATATGTGTGGCAATTTTCTGTACCTGTTCATAAAAATTACAGGATGTAAAAAGGAATTTGCATAATTAGAAACAAATTAGTTTTTATATTAAACCACTGGAATGTGAAATTTCAACAGATAAAAAAAGAACATCCTACTATATAAACATTTCCAGAAAGCAATGTATACACTTTCTCTAATTCAAATGAAAATAATGAAATGCAGAATAATATACTCACAAAGCTTCAAATGCAATTTTCCATTTAAAGGTTACAAATTTAAATTTAAAGTTTCCAAGAGATAGAATTACATAAAATTCACAATAAATAGCATCAATGAATTGTGTTTTGAACTGAAAGTTAAAATGAAGAAACACTTTTGCAAGGTAATAATGGGAATGCATAAAAACAGGAAATGCATATAGTATAATAAAAGATATATGCCAATAAGTATGATATTCAGAATTTAAACTCTTAAGATATAATATATGGTCAACAAGGAAATAAAATAAGTATTTTCATATTGGTTTTCCCCTGAAAATTTCATAAGACATTTACTAATATTAATATTTTAAGAAAATCAAATGTCAAATAAAATACCTAGTGTAAAATAATGTTTAGAATAATTATAAAAATAACATCTATGAGTAATTTAGTGGTTTGAGTCACCAAAAAGTAAAAAATTATCAAATGGATTTGTTTCACCATAACCACAACCAAGAAACAGAACAATTTTATTTCCTGAATGAACTATCATCATTCTTTACCTTTATAGTTGCAACCACTTAAATGTTCCTATATTCTAACAGCAAATCTGTTTTCCATTATGATGTCCGTTTTTTAAAAATTATATACAAAGAAAGAATACTACAGACCAATACTCCTGATGAACATAGATGAAAAAATTCTCAAAAAGTTTATAGCAAATAAGATCCAACAATACATCTCAAAAATCATTCACCATGACCAAGTAGGTTTCAGCCCCAGAATTCAGGGCTGGGTCAACATCAACAAGATCAAAAATTTAATGAAATACATCAACATATGTAAAAAAAAAAAAAAAAAAGAAAAGAAAAGAAATCACATGATTATATCATTAGATGCAGAAAAAGTTTTCGATAAAATCCAAAATTCCTTCTTGAGAAAAACCCTTGAACACCTAGGCATAGAGGAAACATATCTAAAAATAACAAGAACAATCTTTGATAAAGCCATAGCCAACATATTGTTAAATAGACAGAAATTGAAAGTATTTCCCCTGAAAACCAGAACAAGACAATGCTGCCCACTCTCACCCAATCTGTTCAACATAACATTGGAAGTCCTATCTACAGCAATCAGACAAAAGAATGAAATCAGGGGTAATCAAATAGGAAAAGAGGAAGTCAAGTTATCCCTCTTTGCTGACAATATGATCCTATACCTTAAAAATCCAAGAAAATCTGTTAAAAAACACCTTACACTAATAAAGGATTTTGGAAAATTCTCAGTGTACAAAATAAACATGAAAAAACAATTGCATTCTTCTACACTAACAACAAACAGACAGAGAACCAAATAAAAAACATTTACGGTAGCTTCAAAAAATTGAAATACCTTGGCATCTTCCTAGCCATAGAATTGAAAGATGTTTACAATGAAATCTACAAAACAATGATCAAAGAAATCAAAGATGACTCCAAAAAATGGAAAAACATTCCATGCTCATGGATTGGAAGAATCGAATTATTAAGATGTCCATCCTACCCAAGACAATCTACAGATTTAACGCAACACCCATTACATTACCAGCAGCATTCTTCTCAGACCTGGAAATGACAATACAGGAATTCATATGGAAACATAAATGACTACAAATAGCCAAAACAATCCTCAGCAAAAAAAAAAAAAAAAAAAAAAAAAAAATCAAAGGTATCACACTCCCAGACTTTAAACTTTATTATAAAGCTACAATAATCAAAACAACCTGGTATTGGTACAAGAATAGGTACAAGAATATGAACCAATGGAATAGGATAGAGATTCCAAAACCAAAACCACAAATTCCCAACCAGCTCATCTTTGAAAAAGCCTTCACCAACAACCACTGGGGAGAGGAGAACCTTTTCAGGAAATGGTGCTTGGAAAACTGGCTGACCACATGCAGAAGAATGAAACAGGATTCCTACCTATCACCATAAACAAAAATCAACTCCAAATGGATCAAAGACCTAAACATAAAACCTCAACCTTTAAGAATATTAGAAAAAACATGATACACTCTTACAAAAATCAGAGTAGGCAACCAATGCCTGATCAAAACCCCAAAAGCCCATGCCGTAAGAGTTAAGATAGACAAGTGGGATCTGGTTAAAGTGAAAAGCTTCTTTAAAACAAAAGAAACGATCAAGAGACTTAAGACACAGCCCACATAGCGGAAAAAATATTTTCCAACTGTATATCTGATGAAGGCCTAATATTCAGGATCTACAAGGAAACGTGCTGAAAGAAAAAAACAAACAGCACCATTAAAAAGTGGGCAAAAGACAGGAGTAAACACTTCTCAAAACAAGATATAAAAACTGCCAACAGTCACAAGAAAAACTGCTCAGCCTCAGTAATCATCAGAGAAATGCAAATTGAAACCAATTTGACATACCACTTAACTCCAGTAAGAATGACTGTCATTAATGAAACAAAAACAACAGATGCTGACAAGGATGTGGAGAAAAGGGAATGCTTTTACACTGTTGGTGGGAATACAAACTAGTTCAACCTCTATGGAAAAGGTGATTCCTAAAAGAACTAGAAATTGACCTTCTACACTACCCAGAAACCCTCCTTCTCAGAATATACTCGGAGGAACTTAAATCACTCTACAAGAAAGATACTTGTGCATTTATATTTGTTGCAGGACGATTCACAATAGCAAAAACAAGGAACCAACTGTGCTGCCCTTCAAAACTGGACTGGATTAAAAAAAGGTGATACATATACATAATGGAATATTACACAGCCATAAAGAACAACAAAATTATGGACTTTGCAGCTACTTAGATGGATTTAGAGTCTATAATACTCAGTGATCTATCACAGAAACAGAACTGAGTACCTCATGTTCTCATGCATAAGTAGACCCTGAACATTTACCATAATACTATAAGAAAGGGATTGACATTAGCTGGAAACTGCCAGGGGCAGGAGGGGGAAGCATAGCATCAAAAAAGGTACCTGATCTCAAACCAGGTGAAGTGGTGACCAAAAGGAGGCTCCAACTTTACTTATATGATGACCACTTGTATAAGTGTATCCCACATCCTTGAAATTAAAAAAAAGTTATATAAATGCAGTAGGGAGTCTTATGTAATTCACATTTTTTTCAGCATAATATCCTTGATATTCACTGATGTTGTTGAAGATATTAGTAGCTCATTTCTTCATATTGCTCAGTAATATTTCATGGTATAGTTGCATCATAATTTGCTTAATCATGTACTAGTTGAGGGACAACAGTGCTGCTAAAAATTTTTAAAAATAAAGTTTGTTACTGTTATAAATAAAGTTTTCCTGAACATTTGTCTACAGATTTTTATGTGTATGTGAACATAAATTTTCATTTCATTAAGATAAATGCCTAGATATAAGACTAAGTTTTATGGTACATATATTTTCATTGTATTGGGTACTCTGAAATTATTTTCCAAAGTGCTGTACCAATGTAGATTTTTACCAGCAATGTATTAAAACTTCAGTATCTCCTTATGCAAGGCAACATTTAATATTATCAATATTTTATTGATTTAATCATTTTAATAGGTATAGTAATATATAAAAGTGATTTTAATTTTCATTTATCTATAACTTAATGATGTTGAACATATTTTCATATACCTCTTCTTTGATAAAGTCTCTGCTTATGGCTTCTGTCCATTTTCTCATTAAATTTCTCATTTTTCTACTATTGTTTTAAAGGTTGTTTATATATTTGAAATATATAGACATATTTGAAATATACAAACATTGTTTTAAAGGTTGTTTATATATTTGAAATATATAAGCATCTGTCATCTGTTGAATATATGGTTTGCAACTAGATTCTCCCAATTTTTAGCTTGCTTATCTAATTACTCAACAGAGTATTTTATTGGTCATGAATTTTTAATTTCTATGAAGTTCATTTTATAAACATTTTCTTTTACAAATTGTTATCACAGTTAAAATTTGTTGAAAAGTTGCTTATAATCTTTGGAAAATTAGCAAAATGTGCATAACCATATGAGTCTATTTTTGGCTTTTCTACACTGTCTTTGATCTATGTGTCAATCTCTTAGAAATACAACAATGTTATGATTGCTGTACATATATATTAAGTCTTAAAATTAGGTGGAGTATTTCTCTTACTGTGTTCTTTTTAAAAGTTGTGCTAAATAATCTAGTTTTTTTACTTTCCATATATATTTTAAAATATGCTTCTTGCTGGTATTTAATAGGAACTACATCAAAACTAAATATCAATTTGGGAGAATTGACTAATGTATCATAACTATATAGATACTTCCAAATTTGAACATCCTCTCTCCTCAGTTATTAACTTCATCCATATTTTTTAATTTTTCTGCATATAAGTTCTGTACGTGTTTTGTTATATTTATATCTAAATATCTCATTTTTCATTAGAACAATTTTAAGTAGTATGGGATTTATATTATGGTTCCCATGTGTCATTGCTAGTATATAAAAACACATTTGATTTTTGTATATTTATTTTGTATTTTGTGACTTCATTGATATTACTTATTAATTGTAGATTATTTGTAAGTTCTCATTATTTTCTGTTTTTTCTATATTAATAAAATATGTATTTTGTCTTCATTAGTCTATTGATGTGTTTGATTATATTGATGCGTTTTAAATGCTTACGCATTCTTGCTTTTGTGTAGCAAATCATACTTGATCATGATGTATAATACTGTACATAATATGATTTTTTTAGCTTCCAAAGTAATAATTACTTTAGGAAAAATGTTTATTAAATATTTTTCAATATTATTTTTGCATAGGAATATTTAGTGTAATTATTTTTAGTCAATGAAATTTTGCCTGCAATAGCATTTGTACAAATTAAATGTAATATGTTTTTTGAAAAGTTGCTAGATATTCTGTCTTAAAATGTGTTTTAAAATTTGAGTTTATTTTATATGGATTTAAAAATATTTTCTGCGGCCCACCAAATATCTTCTTGTGTAAAACAAAATAACAGATGTGTGATTTGTGAATGTAGTGTTCAAATTTACTTGTTTTAAAAGATTATTAGCCGGGCTCGGTGGCTCAGCCTGTAATCTTGCGCCTTTGGGAGGTTGAGGTGAGTGAATTGCCTGAGCCTGCGGGTTCGAGACCCGCCTGGGCAGAGAGACCTCATCTCTACAATAAATCAAAAAAATCAGCCAGGCATGGTAGTGCATGCCTGTAATTCCGGCTACTTGGAAGGCTGAGGCGGAAGGATCACCGAAGCCCAGCAGGTCGAGGCTGTGGTGGCTGGGAGTGGCCACTGCACTCCAGTCTGGGCGACAGAGTGAGACTCCAACTCAAAAAAAAAAAGAAAAAAAAATTATTACTTTCAGTTTTTTGATCTTCAGAGACTTTGCACTTATTAATTAATGCTGATGATAATATTTAAGTACTAGATAAATAATATTTTTGTAACATATTTAGGCTGAGTACTAGATACCTAACTATGTTAGTTTATAGAATTTACATGTAGGTACATAATTAAAGTATTTAAAAACATTCATGCTATTTTGGCTTTAATAGCTTTATTGAAAATAAAGACAGTTCTACAGATAACACTGAAAAAGGTAAATGTTACTAGTTTATAGACGAGGAAAATAATGCACACAAAAGTTAATTGCTCATATTTGCATAAGTAGTAATTGGTAAAGTTTATAATCAAACCTACATTTTTTGTCAAGCCCAATTGCTCTATACTTTTTTGTTAAGGTGTTTTGGGAGGATCGCCTCAATATTTTATCATTTTAAATATACATGACAACATTTTCTATTTTACCCATTTTCTTGTCTACATTCTATATTTAGTAAAGTTATACTTCAACTGATGAAACAATTGAAACAAAATTAGAACATTTGCTTATTAATTCAGATTAATATAATCATTTTAGGTTAATTTAATCAGTTGTGTAACAACTGTAACTGTGTTGGTGTGTAACAAAGTACTCCAAACCTAAGTAATTTAAAACAATTCCCTACTCAAAAGTAGGCTGGAGGAAGGAAATTTTGTCTCTCTAAGTATCACTTAAGCGGCTGCAAATCTGTCAGGTAGCTTTGGGTCTGGGAGTTATGTGGTTCCTGGCTGAGGTTTCTTGGATCTTTTCCAGGTGACAATTATCATCCAACAGGATAGCACTGACTTGCTTTTATGGTAAGACAAGGCGCTCCATAAGAAAGTTTGGAAGCAGGTAGTGTCTTGAGGTCTGCATTCAAAAATGTGACACTGACAATACAATTTAAATTATTGTTAAAATAAATTATCTAGCTTCTTTAGAGTCAAAGGATCAAACAATAAGCTTTGGCCAGGCACGGTGGCTCAAGCCTGTAATCCCAGCACTTTGGGAGGCTGAGGTGAGGGGATTGCCTGAGTCCACGGTTTTAGAAGCCTGGGCAACTTGTGTGTCCTCATCTCTGCAATAAATCAAAATATTAGTCTGGGGTGTTAGTGTGCACATGTAGTTTCTGTTACTAGGAAGGCTGAGGCGGAAGGATCGCCTGAACTCAGCAGGTCCACACTGGGGTGGTCGTGAGCATGCCATCGCACCTCAGTCTGGGTGATAGAGTTAGATTTCAACTCAAAAAAAAAAAAAAAAAAAAGGAGAGAAACAAAAGAAAGCTTTGATAGGGGGAAGTATAGACTAAGTTATATTGGGAAAAGCATGTAAAAGTGTTGTGTGGACAATTGGGACAATGAATTAATCACAGCTGACACAATTATACCATCCTCAAGTTATTTATTTCCAAGTTTCATTTTAACAACTTTTCTAATATACAGTGGCATTCACTCTTGTTTAATAGTTCATTACATCTTTGTCAAAAGCAAAGACTATATATATAAGGGTTTATGATTTAGTCTTATAAATTAGTAAACCTTTATAGCTTTTCATTTTCTTGGAAATTGAAATATGTTTCTGACTTTTTAAAATCATCTTTTTCCCCATGGAAATCATTTTTATCTTCTTTATGAAAATTGCATTATCAAGTATTATCAAGCATTAATTATACCACTATTATTACTATTGTTATTACTATTATTATTATTTTCTTTTTGAGTTGGAGTCTCACTGTCACCCAGGCTGAAGTGCAGTGGCATGCTCACGGCCACCGCAGCCTTGACCTGCTGGACTCAGGCAATCCTTCTGCCTCAGTCATCCGAGTAGTCAGAACTATAGGCTCATGCCACCACACCCAGCTTTTCTTTTTTTTCATTTTTGTAGAGACGTAGTTTTACCAAGTTGCCCAGGCTCATCTTGAACCCCTGGGCTCAGGCAATCCTCTTGCCTCAGCCTCCCAAAGTGCTGGGATTATAGGCTTGAACCACCGTGCTCAGCCCTATACCATTATTAATTCTATTCATTTTTTAATTGTACTAAAATAAATAAGACAAAGAGAACCTAGACATCAGGGACACTTCAGATTTGTGTTTTAACCACAACAAATTTTTTTCCTGGTATTGATGTCAGATAAGGCATTTGCCTCTTGGAAACTTACATTAAAGTTAATGAAAAGAACTATTGGCATTTCTTTGTTTTTGTTTTTTTTAATACCTTTTAAAGGTTGAAAACTTCACTATAAATGCTTAGGCGGTTTTTAAATTTTATTTTCCAATCTAAACTACAGTGCTAGAAATGGTTATAGCTCTGCCTTGATTCTGCTGAGAAATTGGAACTTCAAATGCTGAGAATTACTTGAAAATAATTATCATCTCAAATTGTGTCAGCAGCAGTCTCCATGTTTTACTGATGAATTATACATTGCCCAATATATGCTGGCTACTTAGGAATTTATACAATAAACTTACTCAGATTTTTCAAAATTATGCCTTGTTGTACACATTATTAATGATATTTGTCACCTAGAAAAGTGCTTTAAATTACATTAAAAGGTAGAGATTTATACTTTCTTATGTAAAGTAATTCCAAGATAGGGAGTTCATAGCTGCCATCCTTGTCTCAATTTCTTTCTCTCACCATCATTTTTACTGCATTGTCAAGTTTATCTCATGGGTATCTGTTCTTGTTTCTAGCTTCAGTCCTCACCTCTATGTTTCAAACAGAACTAGAGAAGAGAGAGATTTTGTAAGGGTCATTAAAAACAAACAAACAAACAAACAGTTATCTTTCTTCAAAGAGCTATCTTGGAAAGCCAATTCAGTGATTCTTCTTGTATCCCATTGGTCTTACCAATATTCATCTGAAACATATAGGAAAAACAAAGCATATAGCTAGCTTTATCTAAACCAGAGTTCTGATTCCAGGGAAATTAGGAAAAATTGAAAAGATATTGAACAGGTACTTTGTGCCCCCAAATGCCCATAAATCAGTTTATATTCAGTAAGATTTGGTATCTGATGATTTATAGTTCTGTCCACAATAGTTCCATGCAACATACACTAGTTAAAACTGTTTTGATGCAGAAATTAAGAAAGGGAGCATAAAATTAGACTAGTATGTAAGCAGTACTTATGGAATTGGACAGTGTGTGGCATTTCCAAACCAGGTGTGGCATTTCCAAATCTGTCTGATTTATTTAAATAAATATTGAGGTCAAAATTACATTTATTTGCTCACATGTGAAATTTGTCATGGGTGAAACAAAGATGATGTATAGGCATTTGAGCAGAACAGATGCTATAAACAGTATATTAAAATGATAAGAAAAAAGTTAGAACGTTCGACTACCTTTATAGACAATATATCTGAGATGTGGCTGGAAATTATTAGATATTTGGGGGTGAAAAAGTAAAGCTAATCTTTGAATATTTGCCCCTCAGAAATGTTGACTATATGTATATGTATATATATGTGTATATATATGTATATACATGTACTCTCTATATATTTGAAACTTCTCAAAGTACATTGACAGTCTCACAAATTTTATATTATTTTAACCCACATCTAACACAAAATATATTTGTTGAGAAGATGAATTTTTATATTGGATTTTCAATTAAGGTTGAAGATTTTCAATTGCTGAGTCTTCTTTGCAGTGAAAAACACATTATAGAAGTCTTATGTGAGACAAACGCTATCATCAGCTTGGTATTCTGCATTCCTACTTCTGATCTACAAATGTATCAAGAGCATACGCACTGAGTAGTGAAACAAAGAAAAGAATTCGCTTTTAATTACCTGTCGTTTTTATTTATTCTTCTAAGAAATATCTATTCTCGAGGCTCCCTATAGGTCTTTTCTGTAATCATTAAACATTTCAAGGAGCAGTTGGTTTATATTAAAAGTTCAATAGGGCATAACTATTTTTCTTCATCCTCTGAGATAAAAATAATTCACTCTTATTCAGGTGTTATATGAGACATTATTTCATTGAAGAGCACAGAGAATTAATGAGTTTAAAGGCAGTTGAGCTATATTTTTAAACAGTAAAAGCAATGAACCAGACATATGTTTATTTTCTGCTCCAAAGGCATTACAATGGTACTACATATTGGTCTGTAAAGACATAAAACCACATTACAATGACCCTGATATCAACAAACATACAGACCATCAATTATTGGAGTGAGTGGAGCCTGCCTCAACCAGAATTCAAAGCTAGAAGGTAGAAAGAACTAGCACCTCGGATTTTATTGGCATTATAACAAATCTAGTCAATCTACAGTGTAAATAATTTATTTTTAATTGAAAAAATATAGAAGGATAAGAATACCTTCAGAAGTCACTTTGGAAGACATTATTTTTGTAAATTATATCCAGAGAATATCCTTTTCTAGGAGGGAATATTTGCTTTGCCCAGAACAAGAGTAATACAGTTTTTATTAAATAAAATTAACTGAGGTAGACATTCCCTTAAAAATGTGGTTTCTATCAATAAAAAAGTTTTTTAAATTGTGGGATAAAAAAACATACAAAATATTTCATTTTGATCAGGTCTTTGGAAGCAAGGTGCTTTTATACTTTCTAACACTGATTAATATTTAGTAAGTATACTAATCCCTTCAAACTATCCTACTGATTTTCAGAATATATTTAATATTTTCCAGTAAATAAAGTTAAAAAGTGTTTCATACCTATATTTTTTATTGCTGTTATATTTAGTTTTTGTCCATATGTGTGTGTTTCTAAATGCTTCTACAGTTTTTTGTTAACTGTATTTTTCTAGGGTCACTAGGGATAAATTTTGTAGTTGAGGAAGTTTTCCATGGCATTCATGTTTGTATAAATTGTATAGATAATAAAATAAATTTAGTAACAGTAATAATTTATAATTAAGAATGTTTTAGTTCTTTTCTTTAATTATATGCCTCACACTAGATTTTTATGTATTTTAGTTAATAGAATACATTTTATAGCACCTTAAAGTTTACAAAAATAAAGTGCAAAGTAGAGTTCCCAATATCCCCTCATTCTATCTCATTTCCCAATATTCTCTATTATTGGCATCTTTATTAGTGTTGCATATGTGTTGTAATTCATGAGTTATTATTAAATATATTATTATTAACTAATGCCCATAGTTCACATTAGGGTTCATTCTGTGCTGTATATTCCATGGGTTTTGTTACATGTACAGTGACATATTTCTTTTATTTTAGTTTCCCAGAGAATAGTTTTACTGCCATAATAATACCTTATGTTCCCGGTATTCCCAAACTCATGGCAGCAACTTTTTTTTACTGTCCTCATAGTTTTTCCTTTTTCAAAATGTCACTTACTTGGAATCATGTGATATGCCTCTTTTTTCCAAATTGGCTCCTGAATTAATATTGTGCATTTAAAATCCCTCTGTACCTTTTAATGTTGTGAAAACTCATTAATTTTTATCACTAAATAATTTTCCATTATTTGAATGGAACCCAGTTTACCTGTTTACCTATTGAGGGATATCTTGAAATTCTAAATTAAGCTTCTATAAACATGAGCAAGTTGCTGTGTGGATATGTTTTCAACTCATTTTGATAAATACCTAGAACTATGATTGCTGGACTGTATTATAGAAACATTTAGTTTTGTACAAAACTGCCAAAGTGTCTTTCCAAGTGGTATACCAATTTGCATTCCCACCGCAATGAATGTTTTTTGTTTTTGTTTTTCACTTCACATTCTTACCAATATTTGATGTTGTCAATACTCTCTGGATTTTAGTCATTCTACTAGGTATGAGTGATGTCTTATTGTTATTTTAATTTGCTGTTTCCCAGTGACATGTGATGTTAGATGTTAAACATCTTTTCATAGACTTGTTTGCCACCTGTGTCTCTGGTGAGATGTCTGTTCAGATCTTTTGTCAACTTTTTAAATTGGGTTGTTTGTTTTCTTATTGCTGCATTTTAAGAGTTAATAATACACTTTGGATTCCAAATTGTTTAACAGATATGTGTTTTGCAAATATTTTCTCTGAGGTTGTGACAGAGTTTTCATTGTCTTAACAGTGTATTTTGTGGAGCAGTAGTTTTAAAGTCAAAATTAATCATTCAATTGCTTTTTGTTGTTGTTTTTTCCTTCTTGGGTAGTGAATTTGGTATTATATCTAAAAAGTCATCACCAAACTAAGTCAGCTAGATTGTGTCCTAGGATGTTTATATTTTTTGTATTCTACTTTTCTACTTATAGGTCTATGATTCATTTTGACTTTTTTTTTTAAGTATAAGGTCTGTACCTAGATTATTTAGATTATTTATTTATTTGTACATGTAAATTTCAAATTATTCCAATACCAATTTTGAAGACTATTCATTTGCCACTTAATTAATTACCTTTGCTTCTTTGTCAAATACCCATTAACTATGTTAATGTGGATACATTTCTGGGATCTCTTTTCTGTTCCACTGATTATTTGTCTGGTTTTCTTTTTTTTTCCTAATACTACCCTATCTTGCAATATTATAATATACCTTACAGTTAAGTAGTGTCAGTCCTCTGACTTGCCAATGATGTGTTGGCTATTATTCCTCTTTGACTTTTTTATATAAACTCTTAAATAAGTCATTATGAAATTTGAAAAAAATAGACTACTACTGGAAATGGGTGATGAGTTTTTAATTTCTTTGTCACAACTTTTCTGTTAATGATTAGCTAAAGATAAATGTGTTTCTTTCAGTCAAAGGATATTAATAACACTGTTTTGAGTAATATTGTATTATCAAATATATATACACACATATATAGACCATATATAATATATATGTAAAACATTATTTAAATACAGTACATTCTTAAATAATGTTATTTTGATCAATGTTGTTTTGTTATTACATTGATGAGAAAAAAATTAATCACAGGCCAGAACCATTGACCTGTCTGTGTGGAGTTTGTATATTCTTCCCATGTTTGTGTGGAGGTTCTCCCTGTAGTCTGATTTCTTCCAACATTTCAGAGACGTACACATTACGTTAATTTGTGTGTAAATGGTCCCAGTAGATTGAGTGTGAGTGTGTGTATGAGTACACCTTGGTCTAGGGTTGGTGTCTTCTTTGTACCCTGAGCTACCAAGATAGGCTCTAGCCATCACAACTCTAAACTGGAATAATTAGGTAAATAATTACCGTACATGTCGGTGACCAGCACTGACCAAGGGTGGGTTAGGACCCGCACCAGAGAATCTGGACAGCGAGAAGAAACTACTCGGAGGCAGTTCTTCTGGGAACAGTCTGATCAGGGCTGGAGCCAAATTTTATTCGGACTCCTTCCAATTTATATACCATTTTCTATACCCTCCAGCAGTGTAATAATCACTTACTGGGGGCATACAAGTTTTGTGCTTTACAAACTATGCATCACAAGACCACCACGAGATCTGCAATTTCCAAGCAAACAATTCGAATTCCATGATGCCTGCCGTGCTTACATTAAAGTCGCAGGTGCACAATTTCAATACAAATCGTTCAAAGTGTTTTCCATAATGTTCAATGAATCATTCATATTATACTCTTTGTTCTATATCCTGATTAATACAAAAAACTTTCCTGAGTTAACTCTAGGTTCAATCCAAGTTCACTGATTCCCAATATTTTTAACAATTAATATTATCAACTTAACACTATACTATAATCTATAAGTTTAGTTAAATGACTTAACTGTCAGTTATACTATTAACCTATTATGATTTAATGTAATGCCTTATAACTCAGTTAAAACTTATTCTTAAACTACAAAGCTTTACTATAATTCATGTTTCATATGTCTAAACTTTAATTTTTATATGATCTAGTTATTGGACTTTAATACTATGCTATATCCTATTAAGCTAATACTTTATCGTTAATTCTTTTATAAATCGTATAGTAACTATTACACTTGAATAATGTAGCAAAAGGAAACAAAACAGCAAGCATAAATTTACGCAACTATGAGTGTATATGTATATATTTTATCCTAACAAGTCTACTCTAAAAATCAAATAGTAGCTGTCACACTCTTGAACAAGGAAATGCAGGGTTGCCAAGATGGCGGCCATGGGCTGAAGCAGACAGAGTTTCGGTAATTAACAAAACAAAAGAAAACGTTCTGCCTGGCTAGGGACAGGGCTACAAAACTATCATGGCAATTTAGTTTCTAATCTTAGCCCTAGGGGAAACAGTTTTGGGGAACAAGAGCTGACTACCCAGTCTACCAGGAAATAGAAGTTAAAAAAATATCTAGAAAGAAGTAAAACTTAGAAAGACAGAGAGAAATAATTCTGCTATGCACTTTCCATCAGGTGTATTGAGATTTACTTATAAGTTTTACTGCCATGTATGCACACTGGTCACTAATCACACGCCAATATTATAGGTATAACTGATATCCTATGTCAGAGGCGATCTTCCAGATGGGCCTTTACAGGCCTCAGCCATGTAGCTATAGATGTTGGCTCCCAACACGTACACATTTTTATTGTTCTTCTTAAATGTATGTGTAACTCAGGTTTATTTTAATGTTTAAGATTACAAGTGTTTGGTCTTTATTTAGAAGTGTGGTGTTGTTTCATGACCAGAAGTATGTATGCCACAAGAATTTAACTCTTGTTTATAAAAGAACTACTGACATAAAAATAGACAAAATTGATTTTGTTATATGTCATTTTACTTAAAGTCTCAGTGTCTAAGTACCTACTGATGACATTGCATGAGGTCTTACTGTATATAGAATATGATATATTCTTCATATATTAAAAATGTGATAATATTCATAGTCAAAATCTGCATTTTATCACATAAACTATGTAAAATGTGAATCTATCCATTGAACTCATGCGAATTATAGTATTAGAGATATATCTCTATTGTTATTATGTCTAGATGTGTTTTAAAATTCTTTATAACTCTATGATGTGGCATTAATAGAATAGAAGGATTCTGACCTTTCTTTCAAATTTCAAATTATAGGATTTCTTTCTTTCTCTTTCTTTATAATATAATAGATGGTAGAAAGGATGAAAGTTTAAAAATGTATTTTGCTATATATAGGTGTATGTTTGTGATTTTTCTTTTTTTGAGTTGGAGTCTCACTCTGTCGCCCAGACTGGAGTGCAGTGGCCGCTCCCGGCCACTGCAGCCTCGACCCGCTGGGCTCCAGCGATCCTTCCGCCTCAGCCTTCTGAGTAGCCAGAATTACAGCAATGCGCTACCACGCCCGGCTGATTTTTTGATTTATTGTAGAGATGAGGTCTTGCTGCCCAGATGGGTCTCGAACCCGCGGGCTCAGGCAATCCACTCACCTCAGCCTCCCAAAGGCGTGGGATTATAGGCTGAGCCACCGAGCCCGGCTTGTTTGTGATTCTTAAGTGTTGGAGACTAAAGTGTATTCAGAGTATTCCTAGAGAAAGTCCATTCTTGCAGGTCAGATGGAACACAGATATGAGATTCTTAAAACATTCTAGCTATCTTTGAAAGTTTTCTTGGTTTATCCATGATTAAATATTTATCTCTACATGACCTATAATACTTTGGTGAGCACTAGCAGGAAGTATTTGATCAAATAAAAGGTATATCTATTTTTACTGATAATTATTGAAAATTGACTTAATTGATAACTTTTAAAATGATCAACGACAGAAAGTACAGAACAACAAAAGGCAGACATGTGTCAGATAGATAGCTCTATATTTCATATTCTGTAAAAAGGAGACTTTTCAGCTACTAGTTCTTATGAGATATTTTCTTTCTAAAATTTGTTAATGATCAATTATTTCCATACTGTACTGTCTACTCAATCAAGGATATGAACAAGAATAGAGCTGTTCTCAGTCAAGTAGCAGAGTTATGCCCTACGAATTATTGTTTTCCTACAAATCAATGCACAACAAATATCTGTTTATTAAAGAAAATTATAATGCTGACTTTTTTTAACCTTTAATGTGCATTTTTACCCTTTTTTTGAGTTGGAGTCTCACTCTGTCTCCCAGGCTGGAGTGCAGCAGCCACCACAGCCTCGACCTGCTGGACTCAGGCAGTCTTTCCACCTCAGCCTTCCAAGTAGTTGGAACTACAGGCGTGCGCTACCACACTTGGCTTACTTTTTATTCATCATAGAGATGAGGTCTCGCCAAGTTGCCCAGGGTGGTCTCAAACCCCTGGGCTCAGACAATCCTCTCACCTACTCCCAAAGTGCTGGGATTACAGGTTTGAGCCACTGCACCCGGCGTTTTTACCTTTAATATGCTAAAACTTCACTCTTACTCCAGAATCTGAAAATTCTACATACATCTCCCCATTACCAAAGAAAAGGAAGTTTCTCTGGGGTTAAGCCCAGGAAATCTATATGGTTTACAAAGGTATTCTGAAAGATAAATATAGATTTGAGGAATCATTGAAATCTGGATGTTTAGTTTTGTTTCTCTCAGGCTAGTTGTATGATCCTGAAGGCTCTCAACCTCTCTAGTTGATGTTATATGCTATTCATAAAATGAAAAGGTTCTGTTAATCAATTTTATTAAGGTTTAGGTTTCTATGAATAATAGCATCCCAAAGACATTAGAGCAATAGAAGGGAAATGCATATGGGGAGAAGAAATGTTGCTGATTAAAAATTTATAGTGTGCTATCTATTGTTTTAAATGCTCTTCATAAATTAAGCCATTTTACAGTCACAAAAAATCTTAAGAAGGAGATTTTTCTCCACATTGAACAGATAAAACAATTGAAAAAGAAAAGTAATATGCATAAGGATATATAACAACTAAAAGATAGTACCAGAATTTTAACCCCAAAATTTTTAATCAAGAGTTATGCCTTACATTCTAAAGCCCTGCACATATCAAATACTCAACAGAAGTTTGAAGTTATTAGTGTTTTTATTATTATTTTATGTTTATGGCAATACTTACTGGATTTACCAGACTTCTGACAAGGGTACAGAGATCAAAATATATTTCTAGATGTGTAGACTCTGATGCTTAACTGCTTTATTCTGAATTTGATCAGAAAACTTTTAAAGATCATTTTTTGATTAGGCCTATATACTCAAAATATAATTCACAGACAGCCTGCATTAAGATAAATATGAGTGTATTAAAATGCAGATTCTTAGATCCTAACCTGGAGACACTGAATTATTATATGAGTAATGGGATCCAAAAATGAATAATGGTAATAGTCATCATTATCTACCCTATAGCTTGATTAAAATTTCTATATATGAAATGAATAATTTCTTACTGTCTAATGTTCATTTTAAACAACCCAATAATAATTCCATATATCACTAAGATTTTGTTTTAAGTGCTCTCATCCAGCCAGGCAGGCAATCCAGTGGCTTTTCCTGCAGCTACCCAAGCATTCAACCGTCCAAGAATCTACATTGACCATTTACTATATGTCAGATGTCACACTGGAGGCTGGAGGTAGATGTTCGGCCTATGTGGATGAATCTAATATGATAGGAATATATCAAGTTATGAAAACAAACCAAACTATTTTTGAAATTATTTTGGTAAAAATATATAAAGAGATGACACTCTTTCTTTATTAAACATAAAGTTCTGCAATACATACATCAAACTATGTGAACCATGGCAGATACAAAGGACTGAATACTACATGTTCTCATTCGTGAAGAGTCCCTGATCATAGGTCACACTAACACAAGAGTGGGATTGTGAGATCAACAGATGCTTGACACTGCTAGGGGAGGAGAGGAGTAGGAGGGAGGCAGTGAAGTGTCAATATCCTGGATAGGTATCCACTACCAAGGAGACTGAGGGTCAGCTAGAAGCCCAACTTTCCTCTGAAAGCAACTTACTTACATAGTAAATCCCCACTTGTACCCCCAACTCTAAAATAAATACATGTTTATCAGCATCTGTTGTGCCAGGTTTTGAATGCTGTATAAAATGATTTTTAGCAACTAGCTTAACCTAAGTGTGTTTCTTGACTTTGGTTATTGCAGAAAGCAAAAAGTGGACAAGATTCTAGCTCTCAATTTAATGTATATTAACATGAGATCTTGGACAGTGGTAATACAAACGCAATTGTACATTTACTAAATTCACAGAATTGCTGTGATGCTATGGACTATAAGAACTATGAATGAAGATTGAAAAAAATGACATGCTGAATGTATTTTACTACCATTAGTATTAGAAATAGTAAGTAATGAAACACATTTCTCAAGTGCTGAAGGACTTGGACACAGTGCTAAACAATTGTACTTCTTGTTCTTGGATCTCTGAGATCAAAAAACATAGGGAAATAAAATAGTCTGCATTTGTATAATTTGTGCAATTCAACGCAATAAACCATCAAAAATAGCTCATCTTTTTCATAAGGTATACCTTTGCTTGAATTGATATAATTGTTGTGATAATAATCTTTAAAACCATGTTAAATCTAAAGTCAATGTTAATCTAAACTGTGATGAGAGTCTTATAACAAAGGAGGTGACTAATGTCAGGGGTAGTTCTTATAGTATCCATTTTAAATACAGCAATTTTGGTCATAATAGCTCAACCTCTGTTTTGGTGTAAGTGGTAAAACAAAGGGAAATGGGGAGCTGAAATGGTACTATATAAGCAAATTGAAAATAAAAAAAAACTGTAAATAAGTATTCAAAATGAATACATATAAAAATAAACACTCTGAGTCTGTTTTAACAATCACTCTTCACTGTAACCATGGCAATAAGCTCCTCTAGGTTATTCAGCAACATGAAACTCAGCATTAAACACATAATAGAATGAGTGCAAAAGAATACTCTTTAAACCTATTAGGAGCCAAACCTAGGTGCTGCTGTGTAGGCAATCATCAAAGAATAGTGTCTTCAAAATAAATTGGGGCAATGTAGTATTGCTGCTTTTATTTATAGATGAAACTTTTCTCAACTGTGTTCTCTGAGCTCTTTGCTTTATCTTGAACTTATTTAACTTTCTTTTTCCTTGTGAAGTTCTGTGTGATTTGGCTTTGTGAGAATTTTCCTCTTTCTTTCCATTGAGGCTGCTGAGTTTAACATAGACCCAAGTCACAGACTGATGAGATCTCACATCAGGGAGGATAATATATTTGTGGGTATTCCCTATAGCAAACCTATAGAATAAAGTAGTGTCATACTTTCCATCCCATATGTAAAGATGGTCACCATCAATCTTAATATCACTTTTACTTATTCTAAGAATCTTAGTTTTGGGGTTTTGTGTTTTTCTTGTTTATTCACTAGAGTCATTGCCTAAACATTTTATTAAAACATTTTATATATTGAGATGTGGTATCTTAATATGTAGTTATATTTTGGTTGTTTTATGTTGGTAACATCTTATGTTAAGGCACGTATTCCTTTGGTAGATTTGTTTTCCTATCATTTCCTAAATAAGACTAAGAATTATGAGAAGCAAAATACTAAGCATTCATTAAATAACATCTATTTGGTAGATAAAACTTATGAATTCCTGTATTATTTGGCATCTCCAATTAATAAACCCCCAATAATAACTTTAATTGTTTTTCATGGACTCTGAGATTTGGTCAATTTATCAAGTAGAGCTCCGATGGTCCCATTTCTACTTCTTAACTTCTTTTTCTCAGCTTATCAGTCAAGCGTGATAATACCTTGAGGTGCTCTTGTAAGTCCTACAGATCACCGTCATCAGTGTCATTTATTGACTACCAGATAAATACTTTGCAGAGCATGGCGTAAACTGCTTTTCTGGGAAATCTGGCTCCTCACATCAATATATCTTTCTTTTCTAAAGTGGCACTTCAACATGTGCTACTAAGCAACTGTTATCTCTCTGACAGATCTAGTGTTCTTTTAGATACTTTTTCCATAGGTCATACAACCAAGACTTGAGACAAAGTTAGTCTTTTTTTTTTTTTATTAAAAAGTCCTTCTAATGGACCCAACAAGTTGAAACTTGAGAAACTAAAAACATAGCTAGTTTATCAAGTAGAGAAAAAGTACATTACCTTCTTTTTGAGTAAAATAGTGTGGCAAAGTAACAGAAAGACAGTGTAAATCTTGTTAACTGTTCAGAAATTACTTGACTTACTATCTGCATTGTGACCATGTGTATGTTCTATATGAATGTCACCTGGTTCATTCAGTGAGTGTGCAAATAACAAGTTGCTTCTTGCGTGGCAAGGGTCATTTCCTTTCATGTTAATTAACAATGTACAACCAGGATCTGCATTCAAAGCCTATTTGTACGGTCTGAATGTTTGTGTTCCCCAAAATTCATGTGTGAAAACCCTCAAAATCATTGCAAATTCTAATGTAAGTCTAGGATATTTTAACTTTGGATAATTTCCCAAAAAAGAATACAATGCATTGTATGGATTAATAGGTAATTTATTTTATCCTATTAACCTTTAGAAATCTTGTATTCTAGGCCAGGCTTGGTGGCTCAGCCTGTAATCCCATGCTTTGGGAAGCCAAAGTGAGTGGATTGCCTGAGCCCGCGGGTTGGAGACCTGCCTGGGCAACTTGGCGAGCCCTCATCTCTACAATAAATCAAAAATTAGCTGGGTGTGGTGGCACACGCCTGTAGTTCTGGCTACTTGGAAGGCTGAGGCGGAAGGATGGTTGGAGCCCAGCAGATTGAGACTGTGGTGGCCGGGAGCGTGCCACTGCACTCCAGTCTGGGTGACAGAGTGAGACTCCAACTCAAAAAAATAAAAAGAAAGAAAAGAAGATTTACCGTGTAGTAATTCTAAATTAAAAACTTGCTCTCCCTTAGCCGGGCTCAGTGGCTCAGCCTGTAATCCCGCACGTTTGGGAGGCTGAGGTGAGTGGATTGCCTGAGCCCACGGGTTCGAGACCCATACCGGGCAACTTGGCAAGACCTCATCTCTACAATAAATAAAAAATTAGCCGGGTGTGGTAGCGCGTGCCTGTAGTTCCAGCTACTTGGAAGGCTGAGGCAGAAGGATCGCCGGAGTCCAGCAGGTTGAGGCTGCAGTGACCGGGCACGTGCCACTGCACTCCAGTCCGGGCGACAGAGTGAGACTCCAACTCAAAAAAATAAAAAGAAAGAAAAGAAGATTTACCGTGTAGTAATTCTAAATTAAAAACTTGCTCTCCCTTAGCCGGGCTCAGTGGCTCAGCCTGTAATCCCGCACGTTTGGGAGGCTGAGGTGAGTGGATTGCCTGAGCCCACGGGTTCGAGACCCATACCGGGCAACTTGGCAAGACCTCATCTCTACAATAAATAAAAAATTAGCCGGGTGTGGTAGCGCGTGCCTGTAGTTCCAGCTACTTGGAAGGCTGAGGCAGAAGGATCGCCGGAGTCCAGCAGGTTGAGGCTGCAGTGACCGGGCACGTGCCACTGCACTCCAGTCCGGGCGACAGAGTGAGACTCCAACTCAAAAAAATAAAAAGAAAGAAAAGAAGATTTACCGTGTAGTAATTCTAAATTAAAAACTTGCTCTCCCTTAGCCGGGCTCAGTGGCTCAGCCTGTAATCCCGCACGTTTGGGAGGCTGAGGTGAGTGGATTGCCTGAGCCCACGGGTTCGAGACCCATACCGGGCAACTTGGCAAGACCTCATCTCTACAATAAATAAAAAATTAGCCGGGTGTGGTAGCGCGTGCCTGTAGTTCCAGCTACTTGGAAGGCTGAGGCAGAAGGATCGCCGGAGTCCAGCAGGTTGAGGCTGCAGTGACCGGGCACGTGCCACTGCACTCCAGTCCGGGCGACAGAGTGAGACTCCAACTCAAAAAAATAAAAAGAAAGAAAAGAAATCTTATATTCTACCTACTTTGAATTCTATAATATCACATTGTTCCAGTTTTTCCCTATAATCTGGTATTTATTTTTTATCCCCTTAACTTCCTCCACTTCCTTGTTTTGTTCCCATCTTTGACTTAAATGCTTATGCTGATATGGTTATGTGTGAAGCTCGTATCTCCTTGATACTCAGCACATCTGTACAAGTCTATAATTTTATTCTGAAAGTGTCTGCTATCTTCTACTTGAAGAGTATATCTGGCCATAGAGATGTGCTACAGCAACAGCAAGAGGCATGTCAGAAGTACCAGGCAGTTAATGCTCTTAAAAGTAGTCTTTAACCAATGGCAGGAAGTTGTGATGGATACATAGCCCAGATTACTTCTCTTTCAGAAGAACAGAGGCAGAGTAAATTAATTCTGAGGCATGTTACATTCTACATAAACTATCCAGTTGTACTCACAGGTAATCTGTTCATTGACCATTCTCTATTGACTTCCTTCCCTGGCTAACTTCTTCATATTCCACCAGCACTTCATGAGATTAATTCCCAAATAAACAACTTACATTCAAATATATTTGTTCAGCATCTACTTCTTGGATAACACAATCTAAAATATCCATGGTACTTAGCTTTCTAAGCTTCAATTTGCTTACTATAAAAAGTGGAGATAAAATATTGAAGTACAGAATTTTTGTATTCAATGAAATGAATTATGTAAAGCCCATTTTGTGTAATTAATATTTTTGCATATTATTTTTCTTCTTATCGCCTATATCAAATGATATTTGTTTATTCCAAATTGTCTCTGCATTACTCTTTTTAGAATTTTAATTCCACTGATTCACTTGCTGAAATGCTCTCAAAAACATAGATTTATAGACTGTAAGCCAAGTATAGCCTACAGACATGGTCTGTTTGGTTGTCATATTAAGGATTAGCACAGGACTATAGTATACAAATTGTTGCCAGTATTTAAGATAAGATAATTTGACACTTAAAAACTCATATTTCTGGATTATTTTTGGAGAGAACAATAATGGAAAATTCAAGACTGAGTCTAAGTTTCTACATGGTAAGAGTCAGTTGATGTTAATATAGAGTGATCAATTTAGGGTGGATTTGTGTTCTGCCATTGCCTCAGCAGTCAGGTTAACTGTCGTTTATTACTTGTAGTAACATTTGCTTTATTGTTTTTCTTTAAGTGTTAGAAATGAAGTTAAATGTTTCCTGTAATTATGTCTATATACAAGGAGGGAAAATGTTATTGCTTAAACAAATGTGTTAAGTGTGTTAGTTTATGAAAATTAATAAGGATCCTATGCTTATAATTTGCAAAGTAAACTCTTCCCCTTTTATTTATGCCTGTAGGTTTGTGAAACCAAGTCTGAAGGGGGAAATTCCAGAATCTTCAGCCCACATTTTAGAATCTACGAATTGTCATCATCAACAGTGTTTTCACGTCAATCTACAGCTTTTCTAAATTAGAAAAATGAACTTCTCAAAATTAATGGAAGAGATTTATGCAGACATGCACTTCACTTATTTTTTTTCAAGATTATATTCAACTAATCTAATCCTAGAACACATAGTTTTTTTCTACTCCTCTTTTTAGTTGTACTCAGTATTAATAAAGATGGAGTTTATGGCACTGTAAAATGAAATCCCAAAGCACAGTGGCTTAAATATTCTTTGAATTTATTTTTCTCCATGTACTCATCTTAAGGTAAATTTATTTTTCTCCATGTACTCACCTTAAGGTAAGTCTTGATAGGCTGGACATTTCTGCTCCACATGGTCACTCACTGATCCTTTTATTTTGTTTTGCCATCACTTTCTGGGGTATTTGTTCTCACATTCACGGTCATGTCAGGGTTTTCTTTTTCCTGTCTTTATGAGTCAGAGTCTCACCTGTCACCCAGGCTGGAGTGCAGTGTCATGCTCATGGCCACTGTATCCTCAAACTGCTGGACTCAGGTGAGTGATTCTTCCACCTCAGTCTTCCAATTAGCTACCATGTTCTACCATGCCCAGATAACTTTTTTATTTATTGTAGAGACAAGGTCTCATCAAGTTGCCCAGGCTGGTCTTTTCTCATTTGTTTGTTTGTTTGTTTTGTTTTTATTATAAAGATGTGGGGGTAAAATTCAGGGTTAGGTTTGCAAACATTGATAATGCAGGTATCTTGGTTAATGAGGTATGTCCTTGCCTCCCCTAGCAGTTTTCCTCAACTGCCAGTCCCACTCCCTCTCCCCTGACAGTTTCCCACTGCTGCCATTCCCTTTTTTATAGTATTATAATTGTTCAAGGTCCACTTATGAGTGAGAACATATGGTACTCTGTCCTTTGTTTCTGTGATAGATCACTGAGTATGATTGACTCTAAATCCATCCAAGTTGATGTGAAATCCATATGTTTGTCCTTCTTTATGGCTGCATAATATTCCATTGTGCATATGTACCACATTTTTAAAATCCAGCTTTGATGGACAAAACGGTTGGTTCCAGGAATAAGATAGACAAGTGGGACCTCATCAAACTAACAAACTTCTGCAAAGCAAAAGAAACCATCAAGAGAGCAGGGAGGCAGCCCACAGAGCGGGAAAAAATATTTGCCAACTGTATATCTGACAAAAGCCTAACATCTAGGATCTACAAGAAACTCAAATGCGCCAAAAGGAAAAAGAAAACAGCTCCATTAAAAAGTGGGCAAAAGACATGAATAGACACTTCTCAAAAGAAGATATATGGGCAGCCAACAGACACAGGAAAAAGTGCTCGACCTTACTAATCATCAGAGAAATGCAAATCAAAATCACATTGAGATACCACCTAACCCCAGTAAGAATGGCCATCGTTAATAAAACAAACAACAGATGCTGGCAAGAATGCAGAGGTATGTTCTCCTTCCCCTAACAGTTTCCCACAACTGCCAATCCCTTTCTTATAGTATTACAATAACTGTTCAAGGTCTGCTTATGAGTGAAAACACGAGGTACTCAGTTCTTTGTTTATGTGATAGATCACTCATTATCATAAACTCTTAAGTCCATCCAAGTTGCTGTGAAGTTCATACTTTTGTCCTTTTTTATGGCTGCTTAATATTCCATCATGCATATGTACCACTCAATATGAATGTCCATATGGCCAGCTGTAATTTATTTACAACAGAGAAAAAGTAGAGTAATTTTTATAAGAACATTGTGGCCATGTCACATTATTTCTCAAACCAAGAATGTCTACACCAGCTTCTACACTGCTGTGGGAATGCAAACTAATGCAACCTCTTTGGAAGATGAGTGTGGCGATTTCTGAAAGAACTAGAAATTGACCTTCCATATGACCCAGTAATTCCCCTATTGGGTATATACCCAGAGGAACCCAGGCTTGTCTTGAACCCCTGGGCTCAGGCAATTCTCTCACCTCAGTGTCCCACAGTGCTGAGATTACAGGCTTGAACCACCACACCTGGCCTCATGTCAAGGTTTTCAACATCAAAGTAACAGGAAACAAAAAGAGGATATAGAAAACCTCTATACACTTCACTTCTATCTCTAGTTCAATGACAAGAAGTTTGTAATGCGACGGCATCTGTCTATAAGAAAAGTTAAAAGCGTATTTTCAATATGGATTTTTTAAAAACTTGAATTTTAAAGGTGTGGGGTACAATTCAGGGTTAAGAACACAAATGTTCATTATGTAGGTACCCTTGTTGATGAGGCGTGCCCCCTCCTCCCTTGGCAGTTTCTCACTAATGTCAATCCCGCTTGCCCCCTCCCCTAGGAATGTCCCACAACTGTCAATCCCTTTTTTATAGTATTATGATAATTGTTCAGGGTCAGTTGATGAGTGAGAACATGAGGAGCTCAGTTCTTTGTTTCTTTGATAGATCACTCGGTATTATAAACCCTAAGTCCATTCAAGTTGCTGTGAAGTTCATAATTTTGTACTTCTTGATGGCTGCTTAATATTCCATCATGTATATGTACCACTCTATAGGGATGTCCGTATGACCAGTTATAATTTACTTACAACACAGAAAAAGTAGAATAATATTGATAAGAACATAATGGCCGTCACATTATTTCTTATACCAAGAATGTCTTTCTCCTTATTTCTTTTAACTCCAGCCTATTTTTCATAGCCTAGCTTGAATAATATCTGACTCCTGTATGTTTTTGAGTTGGGCTTGCTTGTCCAGTTTGACTTACTTATCCAGTTGTACTTGTTTTCATTTGATTAGCCTCATTGAGTGATTATCAGCTTCACTATCTGATAAACAAGTGTTTTGATAATTTACCATGTGACAACACTATACTAGATTCCTGGGAATAAGAGATAAAGCAGAGATTTAGCATTTAATATCAGTCATTTCAATTCAATCTACATCTTTTAAATTGTTATCACTTTTAATTATCTTCTCATGTGCTCATGTCTTGTTTGACCAAATACATACTTTATTTTTAAAGAAAGTAAAATATCACCTGCTGCGTTTACTTTATCCTCATCTTGTACAAGGCATAATAGTATATAGTTTTTGATATATATCTTTATTTTGCAAAATTCCCCTTCCAATTTTTCAGTACATTGTCAAATATCTTTATAATATACATTGTCAAATATCTTTATAATATACATACTAATGAGTTCCATTTTGAGAGCACATTCAGAAGTCCAATTTGTTCATAAATACAATGTTAGCCTAGGTACCCAACTAACACAATTGGATATATAGTACTGCACTGTAATAGGTTTATAATACTTTTCACACAAATAATACATAAAAAGCTAACAAAGAATAAAGAAAGCATTTGTAATCTTATAGTAAAGTACCTTGAAAAGTATAGAAGTACTGTATAACAGCCAATATATGGGATCTGACACTGAGTGAACAGACAAGAAGAGTTACTGACTGCAAGAGGTAGAGGAGGTGGTAGATGGTAGAGCTGAAGGATCATCAGCAATAGATGAAGGGCAAGACAGACATGATTGGACATGGGAACACACATTCATGTATCAGAAAGTTCCCAACTTGTAAGTTTGTAAGCAGGGGACTTACTGTACAATATAATTTTATGTCAAATATTTCAAATGCATATGGATTTTAAGAATTTTGATGTATGAGTTACAACAAATGTTCAATTTAGGTCCTAAAACAAAACTCAAATATATGGTATACATTAGAGACATATATAAACAAAGTGACTGAGAAAGATAAAAACATAAATATGAAATAGAGTTTACCATGAAAATGGAAATGAGAGTAGGAATGGTAACTTTGTAGCAGATATGGTAGAATTCAAAATCAAAACAATTTAAAATAGGATATATTTTACTGCTAAAACCTATAGTCCATATCAAGAAATACCCTTTATAGATATTTATACATCAAACAACATGTCAAACATTCTTATTAAACAGAAATGGCAGAGTATGCAGAGAAATAGAAATGTACTAATAATGGAAATTTTAACATATCATTCTTGATATGAAACAGATCTAGTGAACAAAAATAAATTGGAAAATAAAATTTTAAATACATAGTCACTATGATAGAATATGCACGTATATATCACTGTAGTATATAAACATACAGATAATAACTTTTACAAAATAAAAATATTATACCGACTCTCTGACACCAATGTAATAAACTCAAACCTTCTAAAAAAAGAATTAAACAGAAAGGCACTTTCACCTATTATTTGTAAAAACTGAATGAAGCACATGCAGAAACATGCAGTACTTTATATAATATTAGCATAAAGTTACAACTAATTCAAAGTATAAATGTAAAATATGGAAAAAATTCATGAGCTATGTTATTCAGATTTTGCTTTATGATAAACCACCTCAAAACAGTAAACATGTACTGATCTCAATAATTCGGTGTTCAACAGTTTAGGCCAGGCTCCCCTGGTAGTCCTTATGGTATTGGCTGAGCAATTATGTTTGTAATCATTTGCCAGTTAGCCAGGAGCCATTACTCCACATGGTGACAGAATATCTTTTTCACATGATTTCTCATTTTCTAGCATATTTGCTCATGACTGATCACACAGTAGCAGTAGGGTTCAAAGAGAAGGTGTAGAATTATTCAAATCCTTTCAGTCCTTAGCTCTTAGCTGCCACACAGTCACTGCTGCCGCATTCTATTTGCAAAAAGCAAGTTAGAACCCTAGCTTAGATTTAGGATATAGAAGTATACAGTGCACCTCTTGATAGAAGAATTTATGAAATCACATTGAAAGTGTTATGAGTACAGGAAGGACCAGAGATTTTTAGTCATTTTTTTCATTCTATCATATAAGACATAAAAGCAATATTTTTACTATATATTCAGTATTTTTAGTATCTACTTATTCCACTACTCTTTGGCTATACTGAATCTACTAATTCATATGTTTATTCAACAGATATTTAATGAAAGCCTATTATATTTCATATACTATTCTACATAGTAAAGTAATAGTAAACAAACCACAAACATTTTTTTCCTTTCAAGTTATAGACAATATTCAGATAAATTTGTCTAAATAAATTTTTAGTCATCTGTGACCACAGCATCTTATGCCTCGCAAAGATTCCTGCCTACAGATATGTATGTCCTTGTGTAATCCCCTCCATGTTTAGGCTGGTCCAGATGACTTGCTTCTGTAGAGTAGAATATGACAAAAATGATGGATCATCAGTTTGGAGATTTAGTTAAAAAGATTCTGGCTTCTGCATTGCTCACCATTTCTCTTGCGCACTCAGAGGCCAATTGACACGTAGTGAGTTGTCCTACGGAGAGAGACACATAGTATGGAAATGAGAAAAAACTTTGGTCACTGAGAAACTGCAACCCTCAATTCAACAACTTGGGAAGAACCGAATCCAGCTAACAAGCACAGAAGAGCGCTTCAAAGTTTATCCTCTCTTAGTTTAACCTGATAACAGGAGTGCAACCTTATTCATCACCTTGATTTCAGCCTTGTGTGAGACCCTGAGTCAGAGTACCCAACAGAGCTGTGTGTGCCGATTCCTGACCCCCAAAACTGAGAAACAACTATTATTTTTTGTTCGCTATAAACTTCAAAGTTTTGAGTAAATTTGATATACAAAATTGGATAAAGTAATACAATATTTATAAAGTATTGTGTCGTTAAAAAGTAAGGGCAAGCTGGGCTTGGTGGCTCAACCTGTAATCCCGCGCCTTTGGGAGGCTGAGGTGAGTCTATTGCCTGAGACCGCGGGTTCGAGACCCGCCTGGGCAGCGAGACCTCATCTCTACAATAAATCAAAAAATCAGCCGGGCATGGTAGCGCATGCCTGTCATTCCGGCTACTTGGAAGGCTGAGGCGGAAGGATCACCGGAGCCCAGCAGGTCGAGGCTGCGGTGGCCGGGAGCGGCCACTGCACTCCAGTCTGGGCAACAGATTGAGACTCCAACTCAAAAAAAAAAAAAAAAAAAAAAGTAAGGGCAAGACACAATGAACCCATTTTAAAAAGGCTAGCCAGAATTAAATGCTTGAAACACATAGCATAGAAAAAATGTTACATATGTAATAATTTTAGTGTATTAATAAGCAATTCTTTTTTTTTTCCTCCCCTCTCCTCTGGCCAATAAGCAATTCTTGAAGGGTTATTAACAAAAGAATACATTTACAAAGATAAACATAGCAATATATTTAAACTTAGAAAAAATCCCTACAATTACAAAACGAAGAAGTTTCTGAGCACTGAACTCCTACATCCTTCATTGTTCATGACAATGTAAATAGTTATATTCTTCTGGAGGGAAACCTGGTTATGTCTATCACAATTAAAATCTGTATAATCTCTAATTCTTTTTTCTTTACTTTTCTAAACTTAAACATAATAGATTTTCAAATGTTCAGGATACATGTGATATCTTAATATGTTCATTTAATGCGTAGTGATAAAATCATGATACTTGATATTCCATCACATTTAACATTTATCTTTTCTTTATCCTGGGAGCATTCAGTTTTTTTCTCTTCTAACTATTTTGAAATACACAATAGAATATTGTTAACTATAGTCTCCCTACTAAGCTAACGTAGGTCATATTTATTTTAAAATATATATATTATTGGTTCTTTTTCACTGGAGAATTTATTTCTTCTATATAACTATATTTTTGTACCTATTAACCTCTCTTCATGCCCCTTCAGTCCTACCCCTTCCTGATACTCTGAAAGCAACTTTTTAAATTCCCACATGAGTGAGACCATGTGATATTTTTCTTCTTGTGCCTTGCTTGTTTCTCTTAACATAAGGACCTTTAGTTCAATTCATATTGATGCAAATGGCATGATTTCATTTTTAGTGCCTAAAAATATTCCATGTATATGTGCGCCACATTTTTTAAAACATTCATTCATTGATGGACACATTAATTCCATATTTTGGCTTTTGTGAATAATGCTGCAATAAACATGAGATAGTAGAGATCTCTTCAATACATTGCTTTCCTATTTTGGAATATTCAAACGGTAATGGGATTGCTGGATCATATGGTAATTCTACTTTTAGTTTTTTGAAAAACTTCCATACTGACTGTTCTTATTTACTTTTCCACTGGCAATGCTTGAGTGTTCTTTTTTCTCCTTATTTTCCATAGCATCAGTTATTCCCCATCTTTTTAATAAAAAACATTCTTCCCAGGGTGAGATGATGGCTGTATTACTGTTGATCAAAGACGTTGGGCATTTTTTATATACCTGCATTCCATTTGCATGTTTTTGGGAAAATGTTCTCCCCATTCTCTCCAGCTTCTATTGTTTTTTGTTAGTGATAATGGCCATCCTGACTGGGGTTAGGGGATCTCAGTGTGTTTTTAATTTTCCTTTCTTTGATGACTGGTGAGGTTGAGCATTTTTTCACGCATCTGTTGACTGCTCATGAAAGACCTACAATTCTACCTTACATATGACCCAGCAACCCCAATTCTGGAAATAAACCCATAGGAACTCAAATCATCTACGAAAAAGATATCTGCACATGCATTTCTATTGCAGCAGCTGTGCTGCCCATTGAAAGTGAACTGAATCTAAAAAATTTGGTACATATATACACACAATGGAATGTTATGCAGCCATATAGAAGGACAAAATTATGAACTTCACAGCAACCTGGATGGACTTAGAGTCTATAATGAATACTCAGTGATCTATCACAGAAACAAAAAACTGAGAACTACATGTTCTCACTCATAAGTGAGCCCTGAACAGTTATCATGATACTATAAGGATGGAACAGACAATAGTGGGAAACTGCTGTGGGGGTGCACAATTTATCAATAAGGGTACCTGATCTCAAAGCAGGTGAAGTGGGGACCAAAGTGAAGCCCGGACTTTACCTTTGCAATGACCATTTGTATACCTAACCCTGAATTGCACTCCACATCTTTAAAATGAAATAAAATAAGAAAAATGTCTTTAGATCTTTTGCCCATTTTTAAGCAAATTATTTGGTTTTTGTTCCTGAATTATTTGAATTCCTTATGTGTTCTGGTTACTAATCCACTTCCAGATAGATAGTCTGCAAATATTTTCTCCAGCTCCTGGGATGACTCTTCACTCTGTGGATTTGTTTTTGTTGCCATGAAGGATCTTTTTAGCCTCAGTGAATCTCCTTTGCTTTAACTGCCTGTGCTCTTGAGGTCTTACTCAAAAAATCTTTGCCCTGACCAATGCTTTCTTCTAGTTATTTTATAGTTTCAGGTCATAGTTTTAAGTCTTTAATTTATTTTGACTTGATTTTTTCTATAGTGAGAATTAGGGGTCTAGATTTGCTTTTCTGCATATGGTTTTCTAGTGTGCCCATCATTATTTACTGAAGAGACTGTCCTTTTCCCAATGTATATTTTGGGAAACTCTGTCAAAAATAAATGTGATGGAAATCTGTGGATTTATTTATGTGTTCCGTATTCTGTTCTATTGGCTAGTGCATGTATGTTTTTATACCTGTACCATGCTGTTTTAGTTATTATGGCTTTGTTTTTCTATTTTTGTGAAGAATGTCATTGGTATTTTGAAAAGGAACTGCACTGAATCTGTATGACACTTGGATAATATAAACAGTCAACCCAAATTAGTTTATCTAATTCAAAAGCCTAAAAAGTCTTTCTATATTTTATCTCTTCATTAATTAATTTCATAAATGTGTTATAATTTTCCTTGTAGAGTTCTCTCACTGCTTTGGTTAAATTTTTTCCTAGATATTTTATACATTTGTGTAATTTTAAATTAAATTGATTTTTTTTAGATTATTTTTGATGCATATAAATGTTACTGATTTTTGTATGTTAATTTTGCATCTGGCAACTTACTGAATTCATTCATTAGTTCTATAAAACTTTTGGTAAAATCTTTCGGTCTTTCTAAAATATAAGATTATTTCATGTACAAACAAGAATAATGTTTTCATATTTTCCAATTTGGAGGCCTTTATTTCTTTCCCTTGTCTCATTTCTATGGCTAGTATTTCCAATATTACATTTAATAAAGGTAATAAAATTAGGCATTTTAGTTTTGTTCCAAACCATACAGGAAAGTCATTCAGCATTTACTTATTCAGTATGATGTTAGCTTTGGGTTTGCTGTATATGGTTTTTACTGTTTTGAAGCATGCTATTTCTATATTTAATTTGGGAAGAATCTTTGTCATGATGGACTTTTAATTTTATTGAATGTTTTTTCAACATTCATTGATAAGATCATATGATTTTTATTCTTGGTTTTGTTAATGTAATATATCTTGTTTATTCATTTGTATATATTGAATCATCCTTGCATTTTGGAATGAATTCTACTTGACCAGGGTAAGTTATCTTTTTAATGTGTTATTAAATTTGTTTTGCTACTATTTTGCTGAGAATTTTTACATCTAAGTTCATAAAGGATATTCGTCGAAATTTTATTTTTTGTTGTTGTATCCGTGTCTGGTTTTAGTATAAGGGTAATGCTAGTCTTGTAGAATGAGTAGGGAAATATTCTCTCCTCTTCAATTCTTTTGAATAGTTTTATTGTTGGTTCTTCTTTAAAGATTTAGTAGGATTCAGCAGTGGCCCCATGTCTTGGACTTTGATTTGATGGAAGACTATTTATTATGGCTTCAATCTCATTACACATTATTTGTCCATTTAGGTGTTCTTTTTCTTTGTGGTTCAATCTTGATGCCCAGAATTTAGCAAGTTCTTCTATGTTTTCCAATTTTTTGTGTATATCTACTTAAAATAGTATCTAGTAATTTTTTTAAATTTTTGTGGTATCATTTGTTATATATTTTTCTACATGTATTCACTTGGGTCTCACCTCTTCTTTTTAGTCTAACTACAGTGTATCATTTTGTGCTTCCTTAAAAACGAACAATTTAGCCAGGCTCAGTGGCTCAGCCTGTAATCCCGTGCCTTTGGGAGGCTGAGGTGAGTGGATTGCCTGAGCCCGAGGGTTCGAGACCCGCCTGGGCAGCGAGACCTCATCTCTACAGTAAATCAAAAAAATCAGCCGAGCGTGGTAGCACATGCCTGTAATTCCGGCTACGTGGAAGGCTGAGGCAGAAGAATCACTGGAGCCCAGTAGGTCGAGGCTGCCGTGGCCAGGAGCCACCGCACTCCAGTCTGGGTGACAGAGTGAGACTCCAACTCAAAAAAAAAAAAAGAACAATTTATTTTTCTTTGTTTTTTGTTTTTTTTCATTTTGTTTTATTTTTATCTGTGCTCTGGTCTTTGTTATTTATTTTCTTCTACTAATTTGTCTTTAGGCTTCTTCTTACTTTCTCCATCCCTTGAACTGCATCACCAGATTGTTTATTATCTTTCTCCTTGTTTGATGTAGGAATTTATTGTTATAAATGTCCCTTTCAGCACTAATTTTTTGCTATATCCCATAGATATTGGTACACTTTATTTTCATTTTCATTTACTTCAAATATTTTTTAAATTTCCTTTTTGATTTTTTAATTGACCCATTGAACATTTATGAGCATGTTGCTTAGTTTCTCTCTATATATATATATATCAAAGTTTTTTATTATTTTTATTTCATTTTGGCCAGAAAAGACACTTGATATGATTTCAATTATTTTTAATTATTTGAGACTTGTTTTGCAACTTAAATATGACATATTTTGATAAATGTTTCATGTGCTAATGAGAAGAATGTGTATTCTGCAGCAGTGGTATGAAATGTTTTGTAAATATCAGTTAGGCCATTTTGGTCTAGTTATTGATTTAATGCCCATGTTTCTTAATTTATTTTTCTGTCTGTATAATCTTTACATTGCCAAGAGTGTGATATTTAGGTCTCCAATTATTGTTATATTGCAGCTTAGTTCTCCCAATATGTGTATTAATATTTGTCTTCTATATTTAGCGGCTTTGATGTTGCATGCATATACATTTATAATTGTTATATTCTCTTGCTGAAGTGACTCTTGTATTATTATATAGTTACCTTCTCTTCTTCCTTTTTAGTATGGACTTGTAGTCTATTTTATTTTATATAAGTATAGTTACTCCTCTTTTTTACTTTCAGTTTGCATGGAATATTGTTTTCCATCCATTTACTTTTAGGGTATGTGCATCTTTATAAATTAAGTAGGTATCCTGTAGGTAGAATTCAGTTGGGTCCTTTTTCTTAAATTTATTGAACCACTCTTTTTTTTTTTAAACTGGATAATTTCTATTTATATTTAATGTTATAATGGATGTGTGAGACAACACTGCAATTTTATTTTGTATATTCTAGTTGCTTTAAAACTTGTATTTCTTTTTTTTCCTATTGTCTTCCTTTGCAGTTAAGTAATATCTTTGGTAGTTTGTTTTATTTTGGTGCTTTTTATTTTTAGAGTATTTATTCTAGGTTTTTGCTTTGTGATTACCATGATGCTTAAAAGATACTTTACAGACATAACAATTTATTTTAAACAGATGGCAGCATAGCTCTGAGCATAAAAATATAAATAATGAAAAATTAAAAATAATTTTACACTTTAAGTCCACCTCCACACATTTTGATATTTTGTTGTCTTAATCTTTTTTTATATTGCATTCTTTAAATAAGTTACTTTAATTATTATTGTTTTTGATAGATGTATGTTTAGTTTCATATTAGAGAGGTAAGTGAGCTTCACAACAAATAGTATTAGAACAAACTCAGCTTGTCTGTGTATGTGTACTGGTAGGTTTATACCTCAAATAATTTCCTTTTGCATGTTAGTTTCTGTTTTCTTTAGATTGATGAACTCTCTTTGGCATCTTGTAAGATGAGTCTGGAGTAATGAACTCCCTATGCTTTTGATTATGCAGGAAAGATTTTCATCTCAGCTTCATGTTTGAAGAATAACACTTCTGGATATAGCATTCTTGGATGGTGTTTTTTTCCAACACCAAAAATATCATACCACCTTTCTGTGGTCTGTATGTTTTTTGTTGAGAAGTTTGTTGTCAGATGAAACTCTTTTTCACAGTATTTTCTTCTTTTCTCTTTCTACTTTTAGGATTCTTTCTTTGATTTTGTCTTTTGAGAGTTTGATTATTATATGCTTTGGGGTATTTTAATTTTTGTTGGACATATTTGGTGACTTTTAACTTTTCTGCACCTGTCTATTTACATCTTTCTCAAGTTTAAATATGTTTACTGTTGTTACTTCTTTTAGTACGATTACCCCTTGCTCTTTCTCAACTCCCACTTAAACATCAATAATTTCTAAATTTTTTCTTTTGAGATAATCTTCTTGTAGGTAATCTTTTAAATTATTTTCTCTTTTTTCTCCTCTGACTGTGTATTTTCAAATATTCTGTTTTGAGTTCACTGAATCTTTTGTCTTCTTGATCCATTCTACTCTTGAAAGGCTCTTACGCATTTTTCAGTTCAGAAAACATATTTCTCAATTGTAGAATTTCTGTTTGATTTTTTTATTTCAAATTTCTTTGTTAAATTTCTGGGATAAATTTATGAATTGTTTTATATGCTATCTTGGAGTTTCCTAAGTTGCCATAAGACTGCTATTTTGAATTATTAATCAGAAAGCTCATACATCATTTTCTTGTTAGGGTTGGACACTGGTTCCTTGATTTGTCCTTTTTGAGAGACCATGATTCCCTGTTTACTGTTGTTTATTGTGGTCATATCTGTATGTCTTCACATTGAAGCATTCATTATTTACTCTAGCTCTCTGGCTTTTTTTTTTTTCCTCTTAGCGATGTTTGCATAGGTTTTTTTTTTTTTTTTTTACACTTTACCTGTTAAATATATTTTATGCTAGTTCACTGCTTCCTTTTCAGCACTAGAAAGAGCTTAAGTCCTGGTGTAGCTCAGCTCTAGCAAATGTTCCAATGCTTCCTATTCTAGATGGAGTAGGTCCCAAAGTGAATACTCCAGCTGTTTGGAATGACTGGTTAAAGCTTTGTGCCCAGAAGTCCCATGGATGTTTCTTCTATAGATTAGTGCTGCTGAACATTTACTCTGATTTAGTATCATTTTTGGTTGAGAAGCAGAGCAGAGACTTGGGGGATAGATATGGTAGTTCTATCATCTTCCTTTGTCTCTGGCTACCCTCAGGGTTTTTTCATCCTAAAGGCATTTGTGATGCATCTTATAGGTTGAGACAGGAACAGTTCTTCTGCAGAGAATCCCAAGATGGTAGAGAAGCTGTATTTTCTCCTTGATATCACTTTTTCCAGTGTAGAAACTATAAATATGGAAGATATTTTTTACACGCGTTATGCCTGGTAGTCTGGGTAGGGGTATTATGGATACCAGGGTTTGATTTTCTTATCATAAGTTCAATTTTGTTTAATTTCTCCATAGCCCTGGGAACTGTCTCATTCTCAGATTTGAGTTCTGGAATATTGCTGGTGATCATCTTGGTGCTGTATATGTGTAGTTGGTTTACTGTGGAAGAATAGGAGTAAGGCCAACTTGCTTTTACTCTACCATTTTGGTGGTGTCATTATGATTCTCAATACTTATTCTAAGACTATAACTCAAAAAATGTGAATTTTTACATATAAATGTGTGTTCAACATAGAGTTATTTATGTAGCAAAAATATAGGAAACAACATAATGGCTTATAAGTTGAAACATGTTTAAGTCAATAAAGGTAACATACATTTATAGGGGAATGTTGTACCATTATTGAATAATGAGCTATAATATGAATAGGTTATTTTGCAAAAAGCAATCACTTTCAAAACTATAACTTGAGGTAGTGTATGAGGTGTCACAAAAGGTACAAAACTGTCACAGACAAAAATACTTCATATCTGAATGTATTTTTTAACCATTTGCATAGCATTGTATCTTAAAAAATTTTCTTCTGCCCATGGAAATTCCTCATTATGTTTTTAGAGAAGTGGGATATAAATTTTAGGAGAAAAAAAACATTGCAATAAAACAAAGTTCTTACATCTTAATGCTCTTTTTAAACATATTTTTAACCTTTATTGAAGGCAATTCACATGACATATGAACACTCCTTAAACAAATTACTGCTATATAATAACTCTCTAATGAGATAATTTTCCTTTTATTTTATCAGTAGATGTTCTCTATAAATGCAATGGCAATAAAAACCACTTCAGAAAGCAGACAAAGGATTTCTTATTTTGACAAAGTAGTAGTCTTCATTTATAATGTTAAAGAATTATCATTGGCTCAAAAGGATTGGAGAGATTTCCTATAAATCTGGTCCACCCTGTACTTTACCTCTTAACTGAATAACATATAAAATGAAAAATTAATGTCTTATCTATGAATGTTAACACAATTGGTTACTAAATAGTTACAGCAATCTATCTAATACTGATTTTACCCACACAAAAAGAATAAAATGAAAAATTTAATTATATATGCAATTCATTTTCATCTTACTTCCATTGAAAGGAGTGATTGAAATTAGGCTGACAGCAGATAATACAAAAATAATTTATGTCTATGAAACAGATTTTGTGATTTATTTTTCCTCCAGCAACAGATTTATCACCTTAATTGCACTTTGCTAATGCATATATTAAAATTAATTTTATTACTCTAAATATTTTCCAACTGATGGGGAAAATTAATATTCCATATGGTATGTCCTTAAATTTAATTTTTTAAAAAATTTTCTCACATACTTCTAAAAATGAATGAATTACATGTAGAAAATTTTGAGTCAACTTACTCATGTAATTATTCTATAATAATAAACATTTTTAAAAGCAATATAAAAAGATGCTAGCTTTCCCCTGGCCAAAGAGTTACTGATGAGAATGACTGAGAGATTTGGGGAGTACTGAGAAGGCCAGTGTGACAAAGTGGGGGGCTTAATGTGAGAACTAGGAAAGATGAGGTAAGAAAGGTAACTTGGGTGCCATATCACAAATTACATCTGGGATTGTTGACTTCTCCTTCAAGTGAGATGGGAAGACATTGGAGAGTTTTTCACAGGGAGTGACACATTGCATCTTATAATGAGATGTTTTTGCATGTTGTCCTGTAAAAAAAACTCTGTGGAACAGGAGCAGAAATAGGGAGAACAATTCAAAGACGTTCATCTTAAAATTCAGGCAAAAACAGAAATATATTAGACCAGAATGATATTGGTTAAAGTAGAAGAGAGAGCTGCATTCTGTATATAACCTCAAAGCAGAATATCCAGATTGCTGACAGACTTGTTCTTGGACTCATACTTGCTCCATGAAAGTGAATGCAGACACTATTAGGGTTCACAGTTTGTAAGGACACACATGAGCACACAGTGATGGTAGCTGTAAAAATAGTTTTAACAATGAGTAATAGGTGTGCACATGACATTCTGAATGCTATTCAATTGGGGAAAATGTTAAGAGCAAATTCTAGGATCAGTGCCATGGGTCATTGAGAGTATTAAGACTATACAAATACAACAAGGCATAAAGAAATGTATTCAGAAAATTCTGCCAAAAAGTAGGCCAAAACAAAAACAAACCTGCACATGGAGAATCTGGAAACTCTATCAGTAGTATAGAGGAGCGACCTAGAAAGTCGTATGATAAGTACTACATCATGATTGATCAAGAGATTACAGGTATATCAAATACAATGCAAGATATGTGTCCGTTTTTAAGATCAACTTAAAGGGATAAAATTATTGGTCTATATTCCCACTCAACAAAAAGTAGAATATCTACCACTATGACAAAATTAGGGATTAGAGAATGAGGACAATAGTAAAATAGAGGTATGTTGGAAATGTGTTCAAAAGATAAAGGCTCTATGAATTTGTAAGGTAATAGAAAAAAGTAGGCAGAAATGCTGGAAAAGTAAAATCATCAACTTAGAGCTCTTTGCTTTTTTTGAAACAGAAAAGATTGAATCTCAGAAATAAAAGCTAAAGACAAAACTTAATCAGGAACATGGGTTCAGGCAGTATGGACATTTCCAATGTAGATGTAAATAAAAGTAGAGCATAAACATCTAAAAAGAATACGTAAAAATGTACAAAAAGTTACTCTCACATCATTTAACAAACAAATTTGAGGTAATATGTGGAAAGTTAAAAAAGGGTAAAGAAATTATTCACTGCTAACTTTTAAAGAATATGATAGAGAATTTGCACATTTAAGAAATATTATCTCCATTCAGAGAAACAGTCCTGATTAAATATCTCATGCTCTTTCTGGTTTTCTTTTCATGTATAATACCTTTCAAATTACAAAATTGTAAGGTGAAATAACATTTTAAAATGGAAATGGACTTATTCTATTGAAGTAGGCATAGAAAAAAAGAGAGTCATATCTCTGTCTTTGCTTTTTTCTTTGTTGTGGATCTGGAGGCTGCTTAATGAACCATCAGAATTCTTGGAATACACATTAAACACACCACACACTGTCTTGCTTACATTATAGTAACCTGATATTGATGAAGTAATTGAAAACAACAGGAATGTGGCAGTTGCAGGTCTCCTATCTCAAATTCCATCTTGACATAGATTTATTAAGTCCTAACTAGCATCTCATACAGTCTTTAACCTGTATCCCTCTTTTATAGTCTCTCTCCATTTCAAGAGGATGGTTAAATTGATCTAAATAAAATGACCCAAGACAAGTTTTCTGTATATGAGGTCTTTAGGTAATCATAATTCTACATTAAAAAATAAATCATTAAATTCCTCTTTTAATCATAAGGTTCATCTCTATACAATTAATGTGAGGTCTAAAATGGATCAACATAATTCTAGAACTCTTCAAACACGTATGTGTTTGTGTGTGTGCCAATCAGAAGTTTTTGACAAAAGAACTAAAGATAGCACTAGACAGAATTTAGGTTAAGTGATTAGAACTTTATAAACTCACAAATGAGGATAATGTGGTATTTAAATTAATAGAAAAAAATGAGCAGCATAATCCTAATTATCTCCTTTCTAGTGTAATCCTTTCTAAAATATCTGTTTTAACAAATCGTATACTTAAAACCACTTTGAGCCTGGCTTGGTGGCTCGGCCTGTAATCCCATGCCTTTGGGAGGCTGAGGTGAGTGGATTGCCTGAGCCCACGGGTTTGAGACCCGCCTGGGCAGCAAGACTTCATCTCTACAATAAATCAAAAAATCAGGCGGGTGTGGTAGCGCATGCCTGTAATTCCGGCTACTTGGAAGGCTGAGGCGGAAGGATCGCCGGAGTCCGCACTCCAGTCTGGGCGACAGACTGAGACTCCAACTCAAAAAACAAACAGACAAACAAACAAAAACCACTTTGATCAAATGATCTATGCTTTATCCTCTTTTTTCTTCTATCTTTATAAAGTCTAACCACCTAAATATCTATTTTATTATTTTCTCATTTTTTCCTGTAAACCTTTCTTTACTCATTGTTATTCTTTATTGTCTTCTTCTTCTTTTTTTAATTCTCTGGATTCCTTTCTCATAATTATTCTATTGTTCAAGATTTACCTCAGAATCAAAATGCAACATTCAATGTATTTTTCTGTTTGTTGAACCTATGACTTGCATTTTTTATTTTTCAATTTGTACAATAATATCTTAGTTTTCTTTTTAGTTTGAGATTTAATATCTTCAAGTTTATGGACAAAGTTGTTAGTTCTACTAAAAGTCAACATCTCAATGTTCATTGACACAATACTTTTCTAAAATGTTTATTATAGTAAGTGATATATATATAGTTTGAATATACTGAGTTTTACTGTATATAAAGCTTCTTTGAAAAGCTAGTTTTGGGGTTAATATTTATACAAACTCAAATATATATTTAAAATAGAATCAAATATATGTTTATTTTTTCTTTACAAAAATATGAAAATACAATTATGGCCTTTAAACAAATTTAACATTGCAGAAATTCTAAGTTAAACTTAATCCAGTGACTTCAGGTTTTCTTTAATATGAAGTTACTTCGAAGGTGAATGATGGAGTTTCTAATTTTTTCACTAATAGTCTGTCTTTATTAGAATCTTAAACTATCTGAGACTCAGCATAAAGAGTAGATAAGGCTTTTAGTATACACCAGATAATTAACGTCAATTCAACCCTCGATATCTCACTTTCCTTGTATCCTTGTTCTTGAATACAAATTGTCTTCTCTCTTCTATTATTACAAAATCCTTCCTGTCTTCTGATCTACTCTCATAGTACTACTCTCACAAACATTTTTATTTTGTCCTTTAATCAATTGTAAATTTGCTCTCTACCTTCGCACATGCTTAACTGAAGAGTCTCTTAGCCTGTTTGGCTTGCTGGACAAGACATCAGAATTTGAAGAGATTGTTAATTTTCCCACACTCAACTGTTGATGCTTATTGTTCTCATGTCTAAATGCTACTTCCCCTCTCCCAGAAACATCATTTTGCTAAGACCAACTCTGTCCATTTGCTAACACTTATTGTAATTAAATGCACTAAATATCTCAGTCATACTTTCTAATTTGATGAAAAAGTTAAAATTGGCTCATGTACTTCTAAACCAAGACTTTAATTTTCTATCCCCTTTGGTGAAAATTGTATTCTCATGTATAATGTAAATAGATCCTCATCTTCTCACATCTATATTTCTCTTTTTGGCAATCCTGTATTCAAATTACCTTCACTCGAATTTCACTGCATTCCTTGCATCAGGATGTGCCATTACTGATAGTAGATCCTAATTGTGGTTTCAAATAAAACATTTCATTCTTCACTATACAACTTCCAATCCTTTCAACCCATCAATACCATCTCCCCCCTTATTAACACTCTCAGGTTAAAACGCTCTATATTTATTCTGTACCATTCTTTTCCCTTTATATTTTTATTTTATTCTTTTTTCTTCTCTAATTGCATATATGCCTGATCATTTGATCTTGATTCACAGATATCATCATCTTTTTTAACTCATGTGTGTGTGTGTGTGTTTATTGGTTTGAATCAATTATACTGATGTATATTCAAATTCACTGATTCTTTTCTTTTTTTTAATATCTTCTGCTAAACGGATCACATTTTCAAAAATTTCCTTTACAACACTTTTTAAAAATTAATTTCATTGAACTCCTTTTTAGTTTCTATCTTTCTCCTGAAATTGCTCATTAGTTTACACATGTTTAATATATTTTCCACTATCTTTAATATATCTGTCATGCTTACACAACTGACTGATTAGTCTAACATATGTTAAATCCCTCAGTATGATTCTATTGAATATTTTAAAGTTTGGACAAAGTTTCAGATTTTATATTCCATGTTCTGTATTTTTTTTTTTTTTTAGTATTTTATATTTTATTATAGTTTGTGTGATATACATTCTTTTTTTTTTTCATTAATATTTGAAATTGCATATAAAGGCATTGTTGGACTGAAGTAATCATTACTATCCAGAAAATCTGTTCTTCTTTTCTGTCAGGCCATTTTGTAATAAATTATGTTTACCACAAATTTTTAATTATTTGGTTAAATAATTTTTAAACTTTTCTTTTTATTAAAATTAACTCAAAATAGATCATAGACCTAAATGCAAAGTTAAAAATGTAAAACCCCTAAAAGATAATATATATGAACCTAGACTACCATGGACATGGCAATGCCTTTTTAGACACAACACAAAAGGTATAATCCATGAAAGAAATATAATTGTTTAGCTTCACTTTACTAAAATAAAAAGGACTGCTCTGCTAAAGACAATTTCAAGAGTCTGAGAAGACAAACCACACCATGGGGGAAAATATTTGACAAAGAAAATACATCTGATAAGGCACATTTATTTGAAATATGCAAAGAATATTTAAAGCTCATCAAGGAGAAAACAAACTACCCAATTTTAAAAATGGGTCAATATCTTAACAGAAACCTCAGCAAAAATGGCAAATAAGCAAATGAAAATGTGGTCAACAATATAGGTCATCAGAAAAATGACAAGACAACATTGAGATGTCATTACACACCTATTATAATGGTCCCAATCTAAAACACTGAAAACCCAAAATGCCATCAAGGATGTAGAGAAGCAGACTTCTATTTATTGCTGATAGGAGTGTAAAATAGTACACACTTTGGAAGACAGTTTGATAATCTTTTACAAAACTGAACATATTCCTATGATTCAATAATCATGTCACTTGATATTTACATAAATGAGTTGAAGACTTATATTCACACAAAACCCTATACACAGATGTCTATGGAAATGTTATTCATAATTGTCGAACCTAGGAAATAACCAAGAGATCCCTCTCCTTCAGTAAGTGAATGGATTAACTGTGGTACAAATGAACAAATAAATATTATTCACAACTAAAAAGAAATGGGCTATTAAGTAATGAAAAGACATGGAGGAACTTTAAGTGTGTATTACTAAGTGAAAAATGCCAATCTGAAAAAAGTTGCATAGTTTTTATTATCCGGGTGAGTAGTCTTGTGAAAACTAAACTCTGACCTCATCTGGGTGAGTAGTCATGTGAAAACCAAACTCTGACCTTTTTTCTTCGCTCTCTCTTGCCAAATTCCTAATGAGGGGACCTGGAAAGATGGGCTTTTATTAACCCTTTATAGCACGTATTACTTTCCAAACTGACTCTGGCATAACATCACAAATAGATAAAGAAAGCAATTAGAAAATTTTTATATTCCTGTAGAGCCATCTCTTGGGGAAATTTTCATTGGTATAGCATCTCCTTTCTGGGGATCCACAGAGGAGCTAAACATTTGCTGTATATTCTCTCTCAGAAATGCTGCATATGAGACTTCATCTACATATCAAAAAGCTTTCAATACCCTTTATCACAACAGTGGCATTTTTTTTACTAGTTTCAAAATTTTTTGAACAATTCTTTGAATCTCCATATGACCTACAAGCTCCCACTTAGAGATGTCCTGCTACCCTGGGCCAAACCAACATAAATCTCATATGTGTTGATTTATGTTTTTTGTAACTTCTATCTTCCTAAGAGATATATAACCAAGCTGCAATTCAACCACCTCAGGCACATGTTCTCAAGGCATTTAGGGATGGTGTCATGGGCATAGGTTACTCATATTTGTCTCAGAATAAACCATCTTAAATATTTTAGAGTTTTGCGTCTTTTATCAACTGTGCTTCATTGAACAGAAGAAAAGCAATATTATTGCACCTGACACTTGGCTAAAATTTTAGAATGACACTTATAAGATCTGTTCTGTCCATACCTTTATGTATGCATGCATGGATGATATATACATATAATATTTTAAATGTTACTATGAAATTGTCCAAGTTAAATTGTAAAGGGATCTGTTTAAATGGTTTAAAGAAAAATAAATACTTAAGGAAATAAAGATTCTCTTAGAAAAATAAGAACTAATCCAAGTGCATTTCAAGTACATCTTATTTGGATAATCTCTATTTAATAAGAATATTATTAGTGTGATTAAAATAGGCATGTCTTCAGAGATTTTAGCACTAAATATTGTCCAAATGCACAACTTTTTCTACCTTGTTCTTTAGTAAAATAAGCTAACATTATTACTATATCACACAATTTGATATCAAGAAAATAATGAGCTGTTTAATTGTTATCGTCGTGAGCAATCCAAGTATAAATATAAACACAAGTGAGCTACATAAATATAAGTAAGATAAAAGTCTCATATGAAAGATATTATTGCTATTCCATAAGGATTTTAATGTTCTTATCAGGAATGGAAAGTTGAGTCTAAGGCATACCTCATCAACAAGGGTACCTGCATAATGAACATTTGTACACAACCCTGACTTGTACCCAGTATCTTCAAAATTAAAAAATTTAAAAAATAGAAGCCGGACTCGGTGGCTCAGCCTGTAATCCCGCGCCTTTGGGAGGCTGAGGTGAGTGAATTGCCTGAGCCCGCAGGTTCGAGACCCGCCTGGGCAGCGAGACCTCATCTCTACAATAAATAAAAAAATAAGCCGGGAGTGGTAGCGCATGCCTGTAATTCCGGCTACTCGGAAGGCTGAGGCGGAAGGATCGCCGGAGCCCAGCAGGTCGAGGCTGCGGTGGCCGGGAGTGGCCACTGCACTCCAGTCTGGGTGAGAGAGTGAGACTTCAACTCAAAAAAAAAAAAAAAAAAAAAGAAAATCTGTAAAAACATCAATTTCAGACCAGGCAATAAAAATCTAAGAGGATAGAGATAAGATTTTGTTTCCTTTTCTGTCTCTTATTACATAAAAACTATAGGTATATGGAACCATTAGTGAAAGCATATTTTGTACCATACTGACTAACAAATTATCCTATGAGAAAAACATGCTTACAGAAATTATGATTCATAAATTTGTCAATCTACATATTGCTGGTGTGACATACAGTTCAATATTACTTGTTTCCTAATGTTTAGTAATGATTAAGGTCATTAAAAATTAAGAATTCTAAGTACTATATGTAATTAAAATTACTAGAAATAACAAGGGAAAAACTCTCTAACCAAGTATATAAAGAAAGTAAAATATACTTTTGGTACAGTAAAGCCATAAAGTGTCAGAATGTTTTGTTAAGGGGAAAAAAATAGTAATTTTTGTCAGAAAGTACAGTGTTGCAAAATGAGAGAACAAAAAGTATAGAGCAAAACTTAGTGGATAAGAAAGTCTTAGAATGTTTGTGGAAAATCCACCTTGTGGGGAAAAAAAAGTGTGAGCAAGTTTGCTAAATGTGAAGAAAACTACATTTTTTCTAAAATTTGAGTGCTATCACAAGTACACTTATACAAAACTAAAATTTGGTTCTCTCCATTAAAACAACAAAGTTTTCTTGCAAAATGGATCTGCTCTCAATAAGAAATTGTAAAATATGCCTTTCAGGTAATTGACCTAGGAAATAAAGTTCCATTGTTTAGCAAAATAATTTTTTGTGTTTCATGTTGTCTTTATTAGATTTTTGATAACTTGAGAAAACTGAGTTATGTATATTAAAATAGGTAAGGTTTTGTTACAACTATGTACCATACTGCATTTGGTCTTGAAATCTTTTAATTATCACTTTGGTTATATAAATGACTATTGTTCACAGGGATCTGAAATCCTATTTTGATCATGTGTTTTAAACCTTTGATATTTTTGACCAACTTCCCAAAATCAAATTCTAAGTTAAGTCATTTTCTTGGTCTCAAATTAACACCGGGATTTTCTAGATGGGCGGGACATCTTGAAAGAATAGCTCTCCGTATAAAAAGAGAACTATTATACTAGTTGACCTAATTTGATATATTAAATTATGTTAAAAAAGCATTGTCATTTAAAAATCTTCAGGCTTCTTTGAGTTATATTTATATGAATGTGTTGTTAATATGCATTCATAAATTGCATAAAACTCCGAAGAAATTTAATAGTCCTTGTGTAACACCATCAGTCATAATCTAATAATTACCTTACAATGTTGTATGCAACAGAAATAACTAAATATCCTTGTTAATTGCATCAATATTGCAATGAATTTTCATCAGATCTTTCAGGCCATTTTAAGCCTTGACTTTCACAGAAAGATAATTGTTTACTCTAGTACTTTCCCAAGCAACTCTAAAGTGGTTTAACCATCAAGCAAATTCATGAAAAGGTCTCTGAAAAAGTATAGGTTTTTGATAACTTTAAGATCATACCTTTGGACTGAGTCAAAATTCACAGAAATCTATTGACGAAACTGATGAAAGATGTTATTGCTATAAAACTTCTAACCCAACATTAAGAACAATAAAAATTAATTTTATACCCAGAAAATGATTTGCTAGATTATTATGCTAAGTCAGTAAGTACTGAAATTGTTAAGATATGCAATTGAAAAAACTCCATAAGATTGATTGAAGTCATTACTTATTATAACCAATTTAATAAGTAGTGTTATGCACCTGAACTGGAGAAACAATACAGGTATTTAAAAGAATGTAAATTTGATGTTAAGTATGAACTTATGACAAGCTTAGGCAGCTGCCTTGATCATTCCTGATTCTTCTAAGCTTCCATTATTAAAAGCTCTATGACTCATCATCAAAAAGACAAAATTATACAAAATATGAAAGAATGGAACTAGTAGAGTGTTCTAAATTGCTAAAGTGTTTTATAACTATAGTCTTTTTTGTCAAATTTCCAGCATGTGATGAATCATTTGAACACTTGCAGATGGACTTCATTAAATTGCCATCTTTAGTGCATGTTTTCTGGCTGTTTAGAAGTTTCCCTTTGCAAGAATGCCAATATAATTATAGTATCTACATGGTATTAGAAAATGTGTTTTACTTATGGAACATTCCTGGAGAATCTCCAGCATTAGAGGTACTTCCCTGACTGGATAAGCAATAAAATAGTTACATATAAGGTATTGCAAATATAATGGCAACAGGAAGAACTAACTGAATAGATTGGATTGCCTTGGTTAATTATTGGTCAAATTATTATAGATTTATGATAATCAAATCCTCTTCCACTAAAAAGCTTAGATTGATCCCTTATAAAATAGTCACTGGAAGGCCTATGCCCCTAATAATAGAGCCCCATGTATCTCTCACTTTTATAAACGTTGACATGTCTCAATTGTATAAGGTTTAAGTACATTATGCCAAAGTATATTTTCATCAAGTAAAACAAGTCTTTTGTGATGCCAAAACTGGTGAAAAATGGACAATTCTCAACCTAGAACCTAGAGATTGTGTCTCTTGAAAATGACAACATAGAATAACTGCTTATGAACTCCAATGAAAGTAATCACACAAAGTTTTTCTATGTTGCAAAAATTCAGTCTTAAATCCACATCCCTCAACTCAAGCTGGCCCCTTTGGACCTGTGGTACTCTATGTTTATTGATGACCTCAAGGTGAAACTTACCAGAGAAGGTCTTTTTTTCTTTTTTCTTCTTCTTTTTTTTCCAGAAGCAGATGGCATCCTACGCATGGAGAGATTTTCCAATATCACAGATTAATAGACTTCTCTTCTTTGGTCACCATAAAACCCTTGTCCCTTTTTATCTTTTTCTTTTGTTTCCTTTTGGTTTATTGATGAAAAGATAATGCAATAATTCAGGTTTCATAATGAATAGCTTCAACTGACAACAGAATGTCAGAATATCTTGTTAAACCTAAACTCTTTCATGATATAATATTAATACTAATATTCAAAGTATAATATCTGTTTTTATCTATAAGGTTGGATTTTTGTATTCATGTACTCAAATTCTTCATTTAAATCTAACAGTATGAAAAACTTGGAGTATTTTATATTATATTATGCCAGAGATGAAATAAGAAAACCAAAATAAAGATAATTTGGCAGTTTGAAGACACATGTATAACCTCAATCTAATAATTATCAATTATTGTGGTTTCTAGCTATGCTATAATTTAAAAAATGGAAACTTAGACAAATATTATTAGTGATTCCCTACTGATGACTTTTAATGCACAAGGAATCCTACAGGGAACTGTCTGTTGTTCCCCTCCAGGCTATATTTTTATCTTTGGAGGATTTAAAAATCAATCGTAGTATATGTAGACAACACCATGTCTTAAAATGTGAAAAATAAGGGGCCAATGAAAACTAAGGATTCTAAAGGTATGACTGTCACTCCACAAACCATTGAAAACTGGACACCTCCTACTTTGCACTTGAGAAAAAGTAAACTTCTCTAGAAGGCACAACTTTTTCTCAATGGTCATCTTTGGTAAAATGTTCCTTCCCAAGGCTGACAATATAAATAAGCTTATCATTTGAAATCTGTGTCGGGCATTAGCTACTGTATCTGACTCTACTACAAAGGCCATAGTTTCCCATCAAACTTTTTTAAATTCTGTGACTAAAATTAGTTTAGATAATAGGATTGTTCTGAATTATTTTTGACTGAATAGGTGTGTGTACATGTATGACAGCTAATATGTCCTCTTGTGCTTAGATAAATACATCTCTAGGTGTGACAAAACTCACTTGAAAGAAATCAACAAACAAGTTATTTGATTAAAAGAAGTAGATTCTTTTTCTGATTCATTTTTTATATATTCTATTTTGATCAGTTCAATTCATGATGAGTCCTGTTAAGGGGTATACTTCAGTCTCTTAGTATTATCCTCCAGATAGCCATCATAATAGTTGCCCTGGTACATCATATGCTGTTAAGAATCTTAAATGCTTGTATTGCACCATCCGTTAACTGTCAATTGGTCACACTATGGTTAGAATAATTAAAACACTAAGAGAACATGAAACATTTAGCTGACCTGTTACGAAGATTTGTGACGTCTTTACTGAAACCAAAGAAGTTCATTATGATGGTGACAGAAAGTGGCATCCGTACTCAAGGTTTTGGTCAGTATCCCCAAATTGAGATACTGACTGAAAGGGGAAAATTATTAAATTAAATCTGGCCTAAAGTTGCTTCTGTACACAGCAAACTGTTTCCTAACTTAGTACGTAAACAGTTTGTTATCTAATTTAATGTTATAGTCTTATAACAAGTAGCTGAGTCTCAACTAATCTCATAGAGGAGCTTTCAGTCAATCAGTTTGCCAACTGATCAGACCATGTCCATTTAAAGTAAATGCTAAACTGTAACCAATCAAGTCATTTCTGTATGTCATCTCCCTTCTGTCTATAAATACTGTATTCCTATGTTGCTGGGTGGAGCTCTCTGAACTTTTACTGATTCTGGATGCTGATCAATTCATGCATCATTTAGTTGCTCAAATAAGCCCCACCAAATTAAATTTGTCTAAAATTTTTCTTTTTATACCTCATTTCCCAAACTTAGAATGCACAACATTAAGAGTAAACCCTAGGGTGAACTATGGACCTTAGGTAATTATAATGCATCATTGTATGTTTACAAATTGTAACAAATGTACCATTCTGGTGCCAATATTGATAAAGAACGAGATTGTGTGTGTAAAGACAGATACTACATGGGAAATCTCTTTACTTTAAAATTTTCTGGCCGGGCTTGGTGACTCAGTCTATAATCCCAGCACTTTGGGAGGCCGAGGCAGGTGGATTGCAGGAACCCGCGGGTTCGAGACCCAATGAGGCAAATTGGCGAGACCTCATCTCTACAATAAATAAAAAATTAGCGGGCATGGTAGCGGGCTCCTGTAGTTCCAGCTACATGGAAGGCTGAGGCAGAAGGATTGCCGGAGCCCAGCAGGTCAAGGTTGCGGTGGCCGGGAGCAGCCATTGCACTCCAGTCTGGGTGACAGAGTGAGACTCCAACTCAAAAAATAAAAATAAATAAATAAATAAAAATTCTGTGCATTTAAAACTGCTCTAGAAATACAGTCTTAACAAAAATAAAGAGCCTGTCTTCAGCAGGGCTCAGTCTCAATCTGAAGGCTTTTGTTTCATTTGTATATATTTCTATTTTATTAGGTCCCACTAAACTGCACCTAAGCCAGGCAGGGTGTTGTCTCAGCTCTCCTGCTCCTCTGCTTGTTGTAGATTGCTATTGTTTTTTACTCCTATTTCTTTTCATTTTATTTCTTTTTAAAAATGTGGGATACAATTCAGGGGTAGATATACAAATGTACATTTTGCAGGTACCCTTGTTGATGAGGTGTTCCCCTCCCTCCCCTGGCAGTTTCCCTCAACTGCCAATTCCACCCCCCACCCCCACCCCTGGCACGTTCCTGCTACTGCCAATCCCTTTCTTATAGTATTGATAATTGTTCAAGGTCTGCTTATATAAATGAGAACATATGGTACTCTGTTCTTTGTTTCCGTGATAGATCACTGAGGCTTTTTACTCCTGTTTCTGCTCTTACTGTCCTACCATCTATTCTCCATGTAAGAGTGTTTCATTTTAAATTTAGTAACATGTCTATGTCTTTCTGCTGTGAATGTTCTTCCACTAATTATTTGTGTGGTTAATTGCCCGACTCTTTCAAGTTTTTTCTTAAATATTGTCTCGGTAAAAGCTTACCTGATTATCTTATTTAGACGGCAACTATTCTCTGCCCAATTCCTACTGACATCACTCTCCTTGTTTTTACTATAGCCCTTTAAGCCTCTAACATATGGTACCTGCTATTTATTGTATCTGCTATTTATTGTTGATGCATTTTATTTTTTATAATTTTCCTTATTTTATTTTAAAGATGTGAGGCCAAAGTCAGGTTTAGCTACATAAGGGGTCTACTTACTGGTGAAGTTTGGACCTTTCACTGGTCCTCACTTCCCCTGGTTTAGGATCAGGAACCTCCTCCCCTGGCAGTGTCTGGCCACTGCTGATCACTCTCTTAGAGTATTGTGATAAATGTTCATGACCCCCTTTGAACATGTGATAGACCACTGAATATTACAGTCTCTAAATCCATCCAAGTAGATGCGAAGTCCATAATTTTGTTCTTCTTTATGGCTCTGTAATATTCCATCATGTTTATGTACCACATTTCTTATCTAGTTCAGTTTCGATGGGCAGCACTTAGTTTCATATTTTTGCTATTGTGAATAGTGTTATAAGAAACATGCGTGTGCAGGTATTTTTTTAGGGGGGGAATGATTTGAATTCCTTTGGATATATTCCCAGAAAAGGGATTGCTGGGTCATATGGAAGTTCAGTTTTTAGATCTTTTAAAAATTATTACACTGTTTTCTGTAGAAGTTGAACTAGTTTACACTCCCACCAACAGTGATGTGCTTTCACTAGAATGGAAGCTCAATAAGAGGTATCTTTTTCAGTTTTATTTATTGATATGTCATAAGCATTCCAAAGAGTACCTGATACAGACAGAGTAGGTTTTCAATAAATATGAGTTAAATAAATTAGTAAATAAAATTATTAAAATTTCATGAGGGAGTTTCAATAAGCAGAATCTCTCTGTGACTGGGGTCAAAATCCTGAAATTTAAAGAATTGTCTACCATACATCTTTAAAAGGAAATATGAAACTCAAAACAATAGAAGACAATAGGAAAGTATAATGTATATAACAACCAAATATCTTATGTACCTCTTGAGTCTCAATGCTAGTCTTTTAGTGTTCATTTTTAATAATATCTATTTTTAATTGACATTAAATCGTATGTATCTTTCTATCCAACATGATGTTTTGAGGTACATACACATTGTAGAATGGTTTAATCTATGTAATTAAATATACATTACTTCATATAGTTATCATCTTTATGGGGAGAATATTTAGCATTTGTTCCCTTAGTATTTTTCAAAAATATAATATAACATCATTAGCTACAGTCACCAGGCTGTACAGCAGATCTCTTGTACTTATGTCACCAATCTAACTGTAATTTTACATCTCCTTATCAATACCTTCACAACTCACACTTCCTCTGATTATCCCAACCCCTATTAATTGCCATTACATTCTACTTCTGCAAAATCAACTTTTTGAGTGTTCATTTTAAATACAATTTTAGTCCTACTATCCAGCAGCATACTAAAATATAGAAGACGTATTTGGTTTTTACCACAAGTGTATGATATATAAAATAAATATGGATGTATGTGAGTGTAAACATATATACAAATAAAATGAGTATTTGCATATGTCATGTAAAATAGTGAAACTAATTTTCCTAGAGCTCATGATATTTTGTCTTTTATTACATGATATCAATCTTTTAAAAAGTTTTAAGGTGTTATAAATCACCAAAATTTTTTAAATGTTAGCATTTTTAACTTAAGATGCCTTATTTTTAAAAGTAAAATATCAGTCTTTTAATTATTTTGTGGTATGTTTTAGTATTGACTGTAATAATGACAGAAAGGAAAGGAGGTCATTACACAAAGAAGACACCTGAACATTTATTTTTATTGCAGCACAATTCACAATTACAAAGATGTGGAATCAACCTAAATCTTCATCAACTGATCAGTGGATAAAGAAAATGTGACACACACACACACACACACACACACACACACCGATAGTATTCAGTTATAAAAAAGAATGAAATAATGTCTGTTGCAGCAAATTGCAACCGAATTGTAGGCCAATATTTTAAGTGAAGTAACGCAGAAAAAGTAAACCAACCATCACATGTTTTCACTTACATGTGAGAGCTAGACTAGGAGTCCACAAAGGCTCATAGACTAACACAATAGACACTGGAGTCTCAAAGGGGTAAAATGTGGTAGGGGTTTGAGACTAACAAAAAGGCAGTCAAGTATTGTTGCTACAAAGACAAAATGCTACAAGTAAGCAGCCTCTTCATGCAATGCATGAAGTCAATTTACAAGACTTCTCCATGCCTGGTAGAAATTCCTGGTTCACACTGAATCCCTCACACTGAATTCTGATATAGTAGTATAAATGCTTCCATCTAGCCCCTGTCTCTTCACAGACAGGAGACAGCAAACACTGTCACTTTTGTCCTGCCTGTTGTGCCTTTCACAATGTATCTTCCCTTTAACAAACCTACCTTTCTTAGATCATAACTATCTTGATGAATACTTTTACCTTCCGTGACTATCGCCATACCCAGAATGCCACACACATTAAGATTCATAAATTCCTTTATCTGAAGTTTAATTATGGACTCTAAAATATTAGTGAAATTAGGCAATATTGTTTATCACAATGCATTTATATTTATTCCTTATTATTTTTATTTTCACATGAGAGAGTTATGTATAATTTGATATTTAATATCACTGTGTTCTTTGACAGAATATCCTTAATATAAGTAGCTAAAATACATTCAGGTGGCATTTGATTAACCAGATACATTACCTTTAATTTTTTTTCTGATCATTTCTGATATAGTTATTCTCTGGAGGAAGCTGAACACTGAGGAGTCATCCTGTAATGGAATATTCATGTCTGCTCTTTCATTCTCTTTTCCTCAAAATTCTCACAAACAATAACTAGGAATAATACCCTTCTTTTATGCAGCTGGTACCCAGAAAGACAGACACATTTGTAATCACATAAGCATCAGTGCATGATGCTGCTGCATTGGAGAGTAGCTTCTTAATAGTTTATGGTTATTCTGAATAAACCCCGAGAACAAAAGAATGACACATCAGCATTAGTCCCTAGTCATTTTCCTGGCATGGAAATTGTGAAAGGACATTAAATGGTTTCTGATTACAGAATATAATTAATTATTTTCAGAATGTTACATAATTTACTTTAAAAATGTGTAATTTTTATAACTAGGAGTTTTATAAGATAGATTTACATAAAAGACAGATAGTTTCTTAACAAGTGCCTGCTACATCAATGCCCAATAGTAATATAAAGAAATGTCATTATTAAATTTTATTTAATTCATAATCCTCACAATAATTCTTAGAATTACTTGACTATTGGAGATTTAGAAAATAATTACAGATAATAGAATCTGTAAAAAACATTTCGAACATTAAATTTAATAGAGTTTAACTGAGCAAGAACAAAGGAAGAAACAAAGTCATGAATTGGGCAAACCCCAGAGTCAGAATAGATTCAGAAAGAACCACAGGGCTGTTGCACAGTAAAATAAGATCCATAAACAAGTAATGTATAAAAAGCAGAAGTGTTGTACAGAAACAGCTGGGTTGGTTACAGCTCAGTATTGACTTAATTTGAGCACAGTTTGGACATTGGGCCACTGTGAGTAGTTGAAGTATGGCTGCTGTGATTGGCTGAGACTCTACTGTTGTTACAGAGTATACATACTATGCTCCTAAATTAGGTTTTAAGTTGCTTACCTACTAAGTAAGTTAGGTTGTGGTTTGTTCATAAGAACTCAAGTATTCAGTACAGAATTTGTTTTAGATCAAATTTTAGTTTGCTGTAAAAATAAAGCTGGTGGTGATTATTAGGAAAATATAATTTAAAACAAAATAAAATCTCCCTCTACCCAGAAAAATTCTCGATAAAAGTAGAAGAGAAAGAAAAACACTTTGTTACTGAATGAATATTAACAAAGAAGGTGATGTGTATCACAGGATATTCACCAAAAGATTGAAAAGATAGAAATCTCACCATTTTCCATAGCAGATACAACAAATTAAATACATGTTCTCAAGATAAACAATAACTAGTTCTTGAGCAAGCAGATATAAAGCACCATTTGTGAAGTATAGTTTACCTTAAATTTACTTGATACCTAAAGTGACCACTTGTATTGGCTATTTAGTTTTATCCAATGAAAAGTAAACTTTTTGTGCATTTATGATAAGAGGTAGTTTTTCAACTTGAAATCAGGCTCAGCCAAAGTTAGACTCCTGCCTTTTCACAGTTAGGAAGAGTAAGGCCACTATCTTCCTTGACTATTATATTTCAAAGAGTTGGTTTCCAGGTACTTGAGAAAGACACTCCTGGTATATAAAACTGACAAGGGCTTATTTAATTTTCAGAAAGATTTACATACATTTCAAAGTAACAGAGAATGAGTTTAGAATTGCAAGTTTTTTAAATCAAAAGCTCTAATACAAGGTAAACACATCTTTCCTTATTTTCAATAGGGAGAATTATGGGTATTATTTTTTATTTTTATTTTATTTGTTCTTATGTGACATAATCCAATCCATGTAAACCATATTCAAAATTACTTTGGGGGGGAGAATCGGAGTCTCAATCCTGTAAACAAGACTGGAGTGCAGAAGTATGCTCTGCAGCCTTGACCTGCTGGGCTCAGACGATCCTCCCACTTCAGCCTTCCAAGTAACTGGAACTACAGGCATGTACCACCACACCCATTTCTTTCTTTCTTTTTTTTTTTATTGTAGAGATGAGATCCCACCATGTTGCCCAGGTTGGTCTCGAACCGTAGACTTAGGCAATCCTTTCGCCTTGACCTCCCAAAGTGCTGGGATTACAGGTGTGAGCCACTGTGCCCGGCCTCCAAAATTACTTTCAAAAATAAAGTCCAGTTTTTAAAGATACACACACACACACACACACACACACACACACACACATACACACACACACACAGACACCCCACACACATTCACCTTAGAACATTCAAACATTCCCCTATTTTCTCTATTTCAGTTGTACACATCATTCATTTTAAAGATACCTTGATATCAATTTTCTCTTGTGGTTGCACAATGAAAAAGAGAGCGGATACTCCAGAGGGCATGCTTTCACATATCTTAATCCAGACTTTCAACCTGGGGACACCCAGAAACTAAATATTAATTATTTTGCATCACACCAGAAGGGTAGCTAAAACTTTAACTGCACATCAACACTCATTGCAATGCATGCCATTACATATGCATTCAGGAGCCACAATGTCATCTGATCCTCTATATTATCATCTCAGGTATTCATGCATGAGTTTGGATTATTCCTTACCATTTTAAAACTTCTTATATAATTTTTAAAAATACATATTTTTATTTAGAGTTTTTACAGGAGCACTTTAACGGAGTTTTCAAAGCCAAAATAGATTGTATGCAATGATCCTTTCAGTTTTCTTTGGCACCAATTTCCCATTCCATTGCTTCGGAATAACATAGTCTTTACATAATGACTTAGTACTGTACCATTTCACTATTTTACAGCTAAGGAATTTAACTTCAGTTCTGCAATTTTGGTTCTGTCAAGATTGCAACAGTTACATTTTCTTGCATTGATTCTGGCAATTCCAATTAAACATGCTTGTTTCATGCAAGACTTCTCTTAAGAAAATCCTTTCAAGTAGTAAATTGTCTTTTTTTTTGGTCACTAATGAGAAGGATACTATTGCTTAATCCCTTATGATTCTTTATTTTTCTTTTTTCTCTCTGTCTTCTTTATTTCCCACTCTCTTTCTCTTTCTTTCCCTCTTTAAAATTTTTTGAGCTTTGAATTTTCTCATCTTCTGTATTTAATTACCATTTACAAAATATTTTAAGTATGATTTACAGTTGTCAACCCATATTGCAAGACACATTTTAATAAACTAACAAAATTAATTTTAAAACATAGTTTGTAACACAATCTACACAAGATGTGAAATATAATACAACAAATGCATCTATATCCAATAGACTATGTAAAGAAAAATTAGCAATACTATGTACCCATTTCTAATTGCATTATCCTCCTAACTTCCTAAAGTAATTGTTAGAACAAGGTTTACATTCTACTTGAATTCTTTTACATTTTCTTATAAATTATTAATACTGCAAATGATTATAGGGTGAGTATAATATTTTATAATATTTTAAGAGGTATTATAAAATATTTTATACTTAACTCTGTGAAAATCATCTAAATGTAAACTTATAAAACTGGAGAAAAAATAAATCTTTATTCAGTTCTAGAATGTAGGCAATCTAATATATTTTTTCTTTAATTCTTTAACTTTAATAATAATGTATCCAAAAAAAGTCTTCTCAATGTCAGGATTATTATTGGAAACTATTTGTAAGATAATTTATATACCTCTGAAAAAATACAGTTTTTACTATGTTTAAGAGATTTTCCTCTTTCATTACAATCAGAGGTCTTCTTATCCATTAACTAGTCAGCAATTGCAAATCACCTCATTTACAGATTCCAGTTTGTTTTTAAAATATAAGTTTTCTACTATTTACACCGTAAACATTTTATTTTTGTTTAAAAGTTGTTTACTGTTTATCTGGAATAGATAATCCTAGTGTATGTACATAATGATCAATTTACTTTCAAATTTTCTCAAGAAAAGAGAGAAAGAACAATAAGGGGAAAAGTAAGCAATAGGAAATTTCTTTGGACATTTGTAAATTATCATTGTAAAATAATATTTTACTTCAGAAAATTTAATAAGTTTAAATGTAGGATATCCATTTTGACATAAACACACAAAAGGTAGTTATTATTTCTCTTCTAAATAATATCATTTTAGCCAGGCTCAGTGGCTCAGCCTGTAATCCCGCGCCTTTGGGAGGCTGAGGTGAGTGGATTGCCTGAGCCCGCGGGTTCGAGACCCGCCTGGGCAGCGAGGCCTCATCTCTACAATAAATCAAAAAAATCAGCTGGGCGTGGCAGTGCATTCCTGTAATTCCGGCTACTCGGAAGGCTGAGGTAGAAGGATTGCCGGAGCCCAGCAGGTCAAGGCTGCGGTGGCCAGGAGCGGCCACTGCACTCCAGTCTGGGCGACAGAGTGAGACTCCAACTCAAAAAAAAAAAAAATAAATAAAAATAAAAATATAATGAATCAGATTACCGTAGCATTCATATAAAATGTACAAATAAGAATTAGTGATGCTACAAAACACTGAATAATTATTGCATCTAATTTAATTAGATATTATATACTTTATTTGAATGGATCTATAAGTTACAATTAATAAAGCATTTTCAAAAACAATTGAGGAAACTTAAAAGCAATATCAAAATGTTCATGATAGTGGACATTTCTATATTTTTTACATTATTAAAATTTGGTTTCAAAGTATTTATCCCAAATTGAATCAGCCATAAAATATATTTTGGAGAAAATATAAGAGGAATATCTCATAATTATATTATCATTATAATAGCTTACAGTAGAATTTCATTGCATTTCTTAGTAGAGATTCTAATAATAGTTTTCAGATCAAATACTCTTTCAATAGATAAAATGGATTCCATATCTTGTTGATTAACAACACATTGCTCTGCTTTCTTAGCTAACCTTAGCATCTAATATACATTATACTTCCAAATTAATGCAATATTATGACAAGTTTACTTCAAAATCAGTTATGAGATCATTAGAGTTAAACATCAGTTTGTCACATGAAGCGATATATTTCTTCCCTAGCAAACTCAATCGTTCTAAAATTAAACAACTCTTGACATAACTTCATCAAATGAAAATAAAATCTTATCTTTTTTGTATATAGACACCTGTCTTAGATGCATTACTTATTGGGAATTAGAATAATTTGTCTTGGAATAAAACACATTTTACATTGCTTTATTAATATAAAACAATATATAATGACATGAATATACTGACAAAAGTAGAGATAAATAATAGTATATTGTACATACTAGTATAAATATTATATACAATATGTAGTTGTTTGGAGGAGATGTCTATTTCTAGATATCTTCCTAATTAATTGCAAGTTCTAAAGGAAATCTCAGGGAATAATTTTTTCATAGGTTAAAGGAAAAGATTTCTATATTTCCTTAGAATACTCCTTCATTAAAATAGCACTTGCATTTTATAAAGTAAATATTACTTTAGGGGATATCCAAAATATGATTTATGAGCAGACCGGTTCCCTTTGTGATGACCCAGTTTCCAATTGAAGTGACAATGAAATAAAGGCAGGCACTTGGAAAGATCACTGAATATTGCACACCTTGGTATGTTGCTGGCATCGAAACAGAAATCCATGATTTCATTTATGCTACTTGATTTTTTCTTCTTTACATGTTGACAGTATGGAAGATTATAAAAGACTTATGTAACCGTACATATTTAATCATCTATTCACCCAAAAATATTAGAAGCACAACTTTAAACTGCACATCTTTGGAAATATCATAAAACGATTTTGTACAATTCATGAATATATATCACCTGGCAGCATACAGTACTATTAGAATAATAATGAATGTTATTAATTCAAGGTAATTACAAATTCATTAAACTTTAATAATCCATTAGACCTTTAATTTCAAATATTTAGCAAATTAATTTAAATAATTAAGATTTATATTAATATTAAGGGATACATGAGCATTGTACTCAGACTAATATTATTATTATTTTGGTCTGTAAACTATTTTTTATTTATTATTTTTTTGGTACATTTTATTTTTATTATTATTCCTTTATTATCAAGATGTGGGGTACAATTCAGGGTTAGATATACAAATGTTCATTATGCAGGTACCCTTGTGGATGAGGCATGTCCCTCCATCCCCCGGCAGTTTCCCTCAAATGTCACTCCCACTCCGCCTCCCCTGTCAGTTTCCTACTACTGCCAATTCCTTTCTTATAGTATTATAATTGTTCAAGGTCCGATTATAGGTGAGAACATATGGTACTCTATTCTTTGTTTCTGTGATAGATCACTGAGTATGATAGATTCTAAATCCATCCAAGTTGCTGCAAAGTCCATATGTTTGTTCTTCTTTATGATTGCATAATAGTCCATTGTGTATATGTACCACTTTTTTTTTTTTAACCCAGTCAAGTTTAGATGGGCAGCATGGTTGATTCAATGTCTTTGCTATTGTGAATAGAGCTGTAACAAACATATGTGTGCAGGTATCTTTTTGGTAGAATGATTTGAGTCTCTTCGGTTATATTCCCAATAGAGGAATCGCTGGGTCATATGGAAGGTCAATTTTGAATTCTTTCAGAAATCACCACACTATTCCAAAGAAGTTGCACTAGTTTGCATTCCCACCAGCGGTGAAGCATTTCTTTTTCTCCACATCCTCACCAGTATCTGTTGTTGCTTGTTTTATTAATGATGGCCATTCTTGCATTTCTCTGATGATTAGTGAGGCTGAGCACTTTTTCATGTGTCTGTTGGCTGCCCGTATATCTTCTTTTGAGAAGTGTCTTTTCAAGTCTTTTGCCCACTTTTTAATGGGGGCTGTTTGTTTATTCCTTTCTGCGTGTTTGAGTTCCTTGTAGCTCCTTGCATATCCTGCGTGTTTGAGTTCCTTGTAGATCCTAGATGTTACGTCTTTGTCAGATATCCAGTTGACAAATAATTTTTCCCATTCTGTGGGTTGTGTCCCCGCTCTCTTGATTGCTTCTTTTGCTTTGCAGAAGCTTGTAAGTTTGATGAAGTCCCACTCATCTATCTTATTTCTTATGGTATAGGCACTTAGGGTTCAGATCAGGAATTGGTTGCCAGTTCCAATTTCCATAAGGGTGTCTCCTGCGTTTTCTAAGATTCTTATAGTTTGAGGTTTTACGTGTAGGTCTTTGATCCATTTAGAGTTAATTTTTTTGTATAGTGATAGGTAGGGGTCCTGTTTTAATCTTTTGCATTTGATCAGTCAGTTTTCCCAGCACCATTTACTGTATAAGTTCTCTTCTCCCCAGTGGTTGTTGTTGGAGGCTTTGTCAAAGATGAGTTGGTTGAAAAATTGAGGCTTTTCTTCCGGAATCTCTATACTGTTCCAATAGTCTATATGCCTTTTCTTGTACCAATATGATGTTGCTTTGATTACCGTAGTCTTATAGTAAAGTCTGAAGTCTGGAAGTGTGATACCTCCTGCTTTGTTTCTTTTTCTAGGGATTGTTTTGGTTATTCGTGATTGCTTATATTTCCATATGAATTTCTGTATTGTCATTTCCAGGTCTGAGAAGAATGATGTTGGTAACTTAATGGGTATTGCATTGAATCTGTAAATTGCCTTTGGTAGGATGGACATCTTAACAATGTTGATTCTTCCTATCCATCAGTATGGAATATTTTCCCATTTGATTGTGTGTTCTTGGATTTCTTTGAGCGTTTTTTTGTAGTTCTCATTGTAAAGGTCTTTCATTTTTCTGGTTAAGAAGATGCCAAGGTATTTTATTTTTTTTGTGTGGTTATTGTGAATGGGTTTGGACTTTTAATTTGGGTTTCTGCCTCTTGTTGTTGGTGTATAGGAATGCAACTGTCTTTTGCACATTTTTTGTGCCCTGAGACTTTGCCAAAGTCCTTTATCAGTGCAAGCAGGTTTTTGACAGATTCTCTTGGATTTTCAATGTATAGGATCATATCATCAGCAAAGAGGGATAACATTATTATTATATTTTTTATTTTATTTATTTATTTATTTTGCTTTTTTAATTATAAAGATGTGGGGTACATTTCAGGGTTACACATACAAACATTGATTATGTGGGTACTCTTGCTGATGAGGTATGCCCCGCCCTCCCCTAGCAGTTTCCCTCAACTTCCAATCCCAACCCCCGTCCCCTGACAGTTTCTCACTACTGTGGTTCCCTTTCTTATAGTATTATAATAATTGTTCACAGTCTGCTTACAAGTGAAATCATATAATACTCTGTTCTGTTTCGGTGATAGGTCACTGAGTATGGTCAACTCTAAATCAATCCAAGTTGCTGCAAAGTCTATATGTTTGTCCTTCCTTATGGTTACATAATATTTCATTGTGTATATGTACCATATTTTTTTACTCAGTCCAGTTTTGATGGGCAACATGGTTGGTTCCATGCTTTTGCTATTGTGAATAGAACTGCAACAAACATATGTGAGTAGGTATCTTTTTTTGTAGAATGATTTGAATTCCTTCAGGTATATTCCCAATAGGGGAATTGCAGGGTTGTATTGAAGGTCACAAGAGAACATTGGGACACCATTGCAATAATTGCAATGAGACACTATTACAGTATATCAAGATGCAGAGAGAGATGATGAATTTCATGCTTGGAAGTAGTCCTATGACTGAAATAAGAGAATGGATAGAAAAGGGAAAGGCCTGAATTCAAGGACAGTGGAGTACAGACTCATGAGCTAATTAATCAGAACAAGAATTAATATAACTTAAACAGAAGAGAATTTTTCAGGAAAAAAAAAAGATTTTGAGAAAGGAATTGGGAAACAAAGGTAAAGAAAATAGTATATTTGGGAGATAAATTTTATCTTCTCTTCCTTATAATTTCATGAGAAGCTGAATCTGCTAATTAAATCTGGTACAAAGTGTGGTAAATTAAGGCCTGCAAGAACAAGCAGTCACTTACTGTTGTAAATAAAGTTTTGTTAGATCATCAGTGATCACACTCCATTAGTTTATGTATTGTCTGTAGGTACTTTCATGCTATAAGGGCAGAATTGAGTGGTTGAGACAAACACTACATGTCCCATACAACCTACAATACATATAATTTGTCCCTTTATAGAAAAAGTTTACCGACAATATAATGTCTTAATTTCTAGAAATGTTTTACTGAGGTGCCATGATTTTTCTAATTTGTATGTTAGATCCTTCAAAATCCTGTACATAGAAAGATCATTTGAATTAAGGAATTTTTTCTTCTTTTTTAAAAAATTGAACTGGTCAATAAGAAATATTTCTAATCTAACTTATATAACATTTTGAGTAACTTTTCTTACAACCTTCATATCAATGAATATTGTAATAAAAATTGTAAGTTATTTTCAAACTCTGATTAACTTTTGCACAGCAATTTTTAAAAGTCTAAACTTTACTTCATTTATACATGATTAATAAAAGTTTAAATAGATATAACTTTGAGGAAAAATTTATTAAAGAACATATCAAAGGATAATTTTGGTAGTTAACAATGATTTTATAACTATGACACTAATTGAGCTTTACAAAGTTCTTCAGACATTTATAAAGTTACAAAAACTGCATTAAACTACATAAATAGAAAAAGACTTTGGGCACAATGGAATAATAGTTGAATTTTTCCATTAATTATCTGCCAGGTACTTTTATCTCCCAATCAAATGGGAAGGTAGAATTAAACTGTATTGAAAAATGCAAAAGAAAAGAGAAACCATTTTGCTAATATTACTTAAAAGCCTGAAAAAATAAGTCACAATCTTATTTTTTTGCTCAGCATGTTTTTGTTTATTCTGAAAATTACAGACTGTCTTATTTTCCACACTGGCTTACTTATTAGATTGCTAATATTTGCTAGTATCTAAGGTTACTAAACTTTAGATAGTTCTAATTGCCAAAATTTTAGACAAAATTATTTAAACTATTTTTAATGTGAAATGTAATAAATGTCTAAGTGTAGCAAATAATGGAGATAAACAGTATAAAGAAAAATGAAACAAAGTCTTGTATTCATGCCCTGCAACTTAAGAGAAACATTTTTATTACCCATCCTGTAAATGTCCTACATTAATTCACCCATTTTCTCTCTTTCTTGGTAACCATAGCGCTCCTACTTTTTGTGTTTACTATCACTTTACTTCTTCTAACAGTTTGTTAGCATATATACCAATATTGTTCAGTTTTCCAAGTTGTAAAGCATTTTCTCCTTTTTTACTTCTGTGCTATTTTTTGCCCAGTGATGGTATTTTGAGCAGTATTTATTTTTCCATTATTTTATCAATATTTGTATTTTCTCCAAAATAATTTTGATGTGTAAAACTGTAGTTACTTGACTTTCAATGCAAATAAAATTTGCTAAAATTATTAAAACAATTTATATTTATCTATTTTATAGTTGGACATTTATTTTATTTTTTGAAGATCTATGACAAATCTTCTATGAGTATTTTAGTACATGCCTTCTGGTCCAAAGCACAAAAATCTCTCTTGTTTCATTCTTAGAAGTAAGACTTTCTGTGTCATAAAGTATGTCCATGTAAACTTTTCTAACATGATTGCATTATGTGACCATACAACCAGTAGTATATGTGAATTCTTTCACTTCACATCCTCACCAAGACATGGTGTTTCTTGTCTTTTAATTTTTGCCTCTCTTGTGATGTTAAATAATAATTCTTTGTGGTTGCAACTTGTATTTCTGTAAAAACTAATAACATGGGGCTTTTTTTTTTTCATGCATTGGCCATCTGCTTTTGCTAGTTTATAAACCCATGTGCAGGTTTCAGCCCGTTTTTCTACTGGGACTTCATTTTTCATAATTTGTTGAAATCTTTTATATATTCTGGAGATTAATTGTTGTTTTATGCATTACAAGTATCTTCTAGTTTGTGGCTCATCTGTTCTCTATTATCATAATGTCTATTGAAAAACAAAGACTGAACTGGGCGTGGTGGTTCAACCTGTAATCCCAGCACTTTGGAAGGTCATGGTGAGAGTATTGCCTGAGCTCAGGGGTTTGAGACCAACCTGAGCAACTTGGAGAGATCTCGTCTCTACAATCAATCAATCAATCAATCAATAAACAAACAAACTAGCCAGGCATGGTGGCACATGTCTGCAGTTCCAGTTACTTGGAAGACTGATACAGAAGGATGGCCTAAAGCCTGGCAGGCCGAGGCAGGGCTGACCATGATGTGCCACTGTACTCCAGCATGGACAGCAAGAGTGAGACTCCAACACAAAAAAAAAAAAAAGGAAAAAACAAAAACTTTTACACATAGGTGGGTTTTTTGTTTTAAGTAATTTTTCTTCCTCTGCGATAACTACATAGTTGAAATATACTCATATACATTTTTCTAAGAGTGATAAACTAAGAGTTAACAAGTTATAATTTTATTAAAGTTTAATACCACATAGTCATTTATTTGTGTTTCCAAGGTTCTCAGTCTTGTTTTCTAGTTTTATTTCATTGTGGTCTGAAGAGATACATGATAGAATTTCAGTTTTTAAAAAATGTGTTGATACTTATTTTGCCTAACATATGCTCTATCCTGAAGAATGTTCTGTGTGCTTAGGAGAAGAATGTATTTTGTAGTTGGATAAAAGTTCTGTATTACGCAGTCATAAAGAAGGACAAACTTATGGAGTTTTCAACAACTTGGATGGATTTAGAGTCTATAATACTCAATGATCTATCACAGAAACAAAGAACTGAGTATTACATGTTCTCATTCATGACCAGACCCTTAACATTTACCATAATACTGTACAAAAGGGTTTGACAGTAGCCAGAAACTGCCAGGGGAGGGAGATATGGGGCACATAACATCAATAAGCGTACCTGATCTCAAACCAGGCAAAGTGGAGACCAAAGGGAAGCTCAAATTTTACATGTGTGATGACCACTTGTATACCTGATCCTGAATTGTACCCCACATCTTTAAAACTGAAAAAACTAAAGTTCTATGTTTTTCTTTTAAGTCCGTTTGATCTGAGATCCAGCTTAAACCCAATGTTTCTTTGTTCCTCTGTTCTAATGCTGTGAGTGGAATGTTGACATTCCCCACTATTATTGTTTTGAAGTCTATCTATTTCTTTAAATACAGCAATGTTTGTTTTGTGTATGTGGGCATTCCAATGTTGGCTGCATATATATCTAGAATTGTTATACATGTACCTTCTTGCTGAATTGAGTCCTTCTTCATTATACAATGACAGTCTTTGTATTTTTGTACTGTTTTTTACTTAATATTTGCTTTATATGATATAAGTAAGGCTACTTTTCATTTTTTTAGTGGGGCATTCCATTTGTGTGGAATATATTTTTTCATCCCATTACTGTCATCAGTCTATGTCTGTCTTTGCAGGTGAATTTATATCTTACAGGCAGTATCTAACTGGATCACGTAGTTCATCCATTTAGCCAGTCCATACTTCAAATACAGAATTTAATTCATATATTCAAGCACTACTGATACCTGATATTTGGTTCTGCTGTAATTTTAATTGTCTTCTGGTTTCTTTGTATCTTCTTTGTTCATCTTTGTTTTCTTATTCCTTGTGGTTTGGTGATTTTCTATAGTGATAATTGAGTCTTTTCTCTTCCTCATTTGTGTGTTTGATTTACCAATGAGTGTTAGACTTTCATGTATATTCATGATGGTAACTGCCATCTTTTTGTTTACAGGTTTGGGATTTCCTTGAGCATTGTTCATAGGGCCAGTCTAGTCGTGATGTAATTTTTTCAGCATTTGATTGTCTGGGAAAAACTTTATGTTGTTGGATATAGCAATAAATAACAGGTTTTACCCCTTGTTCCTTTAGCATTTTGAATATGTCACCCCATTCATTTCTGGCCTGTAGCATTTGTACTGAGAAGTTCATTTTCAGTGTTTCTCTTATTGTGTTTAAAATCATCTCTTTCTCTGTAAGTTTAGAAAGCTTCAAAGTAATGCGTCATGGTGAAGACCTTTTTGCATTGTATCTGTTTAGGAATTTAGTTCTTCATCAGACAATGAATCTTCCAGTGTTTGGTCTTGAACTTCCCAGACTCTAGAACTATAAAACAAAATTTTTTTGGTATTTTTAAGCTACTTAATGGTATTTTGTTACAGACGTTCAATTGACTAAGGCAGGGTCCCTGTCTTATGACCTCATTTAATTTCAATTATCTCCCTAAGGCCTGTATCTCCAAATACAGTCATAAAATTATATGTCAAATTGCTATACCGTTTTCTAAATATTTATTCTCAGTTTCTGCACTTCATTTTTTATAGTGTGATCACAGTTTGCAAGACATAACCAGTGTACAGAACATAATTTGAATAGCACTATTCTTGATCATGTGGATGAAATCTAAATAAGTCCTATGTGGTAAAAATTGCTAAAGAAAAAATTCTAAAGTTATCAGGAAGCAAGTGCTACATCTATCTGGCACAATGAAGGGAACTGGGCCCGTAATACTTCCATAGCTGGATGTCTAAATCTCTTGCTAAACTTGGAAAGTTTTTACCCATTATTTCATTAAATATGTTTTAAAATTCTTTCTTCACTTTAAGTGATATTAATAATTTGTATAGTTGGTCACTTTATGGTGTCCAATATATAGTAAAGGCTCTGTTGATGATTTTTTACTCTTTTTTAAAATTTTGTGTAACAAGATTACTTCAAAAAATTTGAAGACTCACTTCAAATTCTGCGATTCTTTCTTTTGCTTGATCTAGTCTATTGTTGAAGCTTTTGAATACATTTTGTTTTTCATTCAATTCTTTAGTTCCAGAATTTCTGTTTAGTTCTTCCTATATCTATATCTTTGCTACATTTGTCAATTATATTGTGATTTTTTTTCTTTTCTTTTTTATTTTAAAGATGTGGAGTGCAATTCAGGTTTAGGTATACAGATGTTTGTTATGCAGGTACCCTTGCTGATGAGGTGAGCCCCCCTCCCCTGGGCAGTTTCCCACTACTGTCAATCCCTTTTTTATACTACTATGACAATTGTTCAAGGTCCAGTTAAGAATAAGAACATATGGTACTTTGTTCTTTGTTTCTGTGATAAATCACTGAGTATGATAGGCTCTAAATCTGTCCAAGTTTCTGCAAAGTCCATATGTTTGTCCTTCTTTATAGCTGCATAATATTACACTGTCTATATGTAACACATTTTTTTTCAATCCAGCATCAATGGGCAGCATGGTTGATTCCATGTTTTTGTTATTGTGAATAGAACTCCAACAAAAATGTGTGTGCAAGTATCTTTTTGTAGAATGACTTGAGTTCCTCTGGGGGAACTCAATAGGGGAATTGCTGGGTCACATGGAAGGCCAATTTCTAGTTCTTTCAGAAATCGCCACACTGGTTTCAAAAGAGGTTGCACTAGTTTGCATTCCCACTAGCAGTGTAGAATTGTTCCCTTTTCTCTGCATCCTTACCAGCATCTGTTGTTGTTTGTTTTATTAATAATGGCCATTCTTACTGGCATTAGGTTGTATCTCAATGTGGCTTTGATTTGCATTTCTCTGATGATTAGTGAGGCTGAGCAGTTTTTCATATGCCTGTTGGTTGCCCATATATCTTCTTTGAAAATTGTCTATTCATGTTTTTGCCCAGTTTTTAATGGGGCTGTTTGTTTTTGTCCTTTTGGCATGCTTGAATTCCTTGTAGATCCTAGATATTAGTCAAATATACTGTTGGCAAATATTTTTTTTTCCCATTTTGTGGGCTATCTCCCCACTCTCATGATAGTTTATTTTGCTTTGCAGAAGCTTGCAGTTTGATATGGCTCCACTTGTCTATTGTGTATCTGATGGCATGGGAACTCCAGGTTTCAATCAGGAATTGGTTGCCAGTTTCAATTTCCACAAAGGTGTCTCCTGCATTTTCTAATATTCTTATAAGTTAAGGTTTTAGGTGTAGGTCTTTGATCCATCTGGAGTTAATTTTTGGTATGGTGATAGGTATGAGTCCTGTTTCAATCTTCTGCATGAGATCAGCTAGATTTTCCAGCACCATTTACATTATGTTCTCCCCTCCTCAGTGATTGTTGTTGGAGGCTTTCTTAAGGATGAGTTGATTGAGAAATTGAGACTTTGCTTCCAGAATCTCTATCCCATTCCATTAATTCACATGTCTGTCTTGTACCAATGACAGGTTGTTTTGCTTACTGTAGTCTTATAGAAAAGTTTGAAGTCTGGAAGTGTGATACCTCCTGCTTTGTTTCTTTTTCTAGGGATTGTTTTGGTTATTCATTTTCATTTCCATATGAATTTCTGTACTGTCATTTCCAGATCTGAGAGAATGCTGTTGGTAATTTAATGGATATTGCATTGAATCTGTAGATTGCCTTTGGAAGGATGGACATCTTAACATCATTGATTCTTTCTATCCATGAGTATGGAATATTTTTCCATTTGTTTGTGTCTTCTTGGGTTTCTTTGAGCAGTGTTGTGTAGTTCTCATTGTAAACGTCTTTCACTTCTCTGGTTAGGAAGATGCCGAGATATTTATTTCTTTTTCTTTTTTTTTTTTTTTTTTTTTGGTGTGTGTGTGCAGCTATTTTGAATGGGATTGTGCTTTTTATTTGGTTCTCCACCTGCTTGTTGTAGGATTATAAGAATGCAACTATCTTTTGCACATTTATTTTGTGCCCTGAGACTTTGCCAAAGTCCTTTATCAATGCAAAAAGGTTTTTGACAGATTCTCTTGAATTTTCAAGGCAGGGTCATATCATCAGCAAAGAGATATAACTGAACTTCCTCTTTTCCTATTTGGATACTTCTGATTCTCTTCTCTTGTCTAATTGCTCTGGCTAAGATATACAACATAATATTGAACAAGAGGGGTAAGAATGGTTTGCCTTGTCTTGTTCCAGTTTTCAAGGGAAATGTTTCCAGTTTCTGTCCATTTAGCCATATGCTAGTTGTGGGTTTATCATAGATAGCACTTACTATTTTGAGGTATGTTCCTTCTATACCTATGTGTGTGAGGGTTTTTATCTAGAAGGGATGCTGGATTTTTTCAGAAGCTTTTTCTGCATCTAATGAGGTAATCATGTGGATCTTGTTTTTACATATGTTGATGTATTTAATTATATTTATGGTCCTAAGTATGTTGAACTAGCCCTGCTTCCTGAGGATGAAGCCTACTTGGTTATGGTGGATGATTTTTGAGATGTGTTTTTGGATCCGGTTTGCTAGAATCTTGTTGAGGACTTTTGCATCTATGTTCATAAGGAATATTAGCTTATAGTTCTCTTTTTTTGTTGGATCTTTATGCTGCTTGTTATCAATGTGATGTTAGCTTCATAAAATGATTTAGGGAGAATTCCATATTTCTCATTTGCCTGGAATTCTTTCAATAGGATTGGTATCAGTTCTTCCTTGCACGTTTCGTAGAATTCCTCTGGAAAGCCATCCGTTCCGGGACTTTTTTTTAAGATAGTTTTCTTATGACAGACTCAATTTCCTGGACAGTTATTGGTCTGGTGTCTCCCTGCTTTCTTGTTTCAACCTGGGGAAGTTATGTGATATCAGAAAGTCTTCCATTTCTTTTAGATTATCAAGATTTTTCCATACAGGTATGCATAATAATCTCTGATAATCCTTTGTATTACTTTGGGATCAGTTGTGAATTGATCTTTTGTATTTCTGATTGGTTTTGGGGGATTCTTTTTCTTGGTCATTCTGGCTAGGGATACATCAAAGAACCAGTTTTTTGTTTTGTTGATGTGTTCTGTGATATATTTGTCTTCTGTGTCCTGTATTTGGGCTTTTATTTTGTTGATTTGGATTCTTCTGCTAATGTTAGTGTTCTGATGGACTTCTATTTCCAGCTCCCTTAGGTGATTTGTTAGGCTGTCATCTGGTGATCTTTTCATTTTTTTGATATGTGTTCATAGAGATATAAATTACCCTCTTAGAACTGATTTCATGGCATCCCAGAAATTTTGGTAAAATTTTTCTTCATTTTCATTTGTTTCCAGGAATATTTTAATTTCTTTTTTGATTTCAGCATTGACCCAGTAGGTGTTCAGCATCATGTTCTTTAGTGTCCATATCTTTGTAGACTTTGGGGAAATTTTGTGGTGTTGATATTTATTTGTATTCCACTGTGATCTGGGAGGATGCTGGGCAATACTCCACCTTATGGAATTTATGTTTGGTTTATGGCCAAGAATGTTATCGATCTTGGAATATGCTCCATGTGGTGATGAGCAGAATGTATATTCTGTGGTTGTTCAGTTGAATATTCTGTAGGTATCCATTAAGTACATTTGCTCAAGTGTTAAGTTTAGGTTCTGAATCTCCTTGAATTTTGCCTCAATGATCTATCTGGGAATGTTAGGAGGTATTCAAGTCCCCTGCTATAATAGTGTTTGAGTCAATATCTTTTTGTAGTTTACTTAGTAGTTGCTTTATAAATGCTGGTGCTCCTGTGTTGGGTGCATATGTTTAGGATGGTTATTTCCTTTGAAGGATTGAACTTTTTATCATTATCTAGTATTCTGTCATATCTTTTTAAATTTTTGATAGCTTAAAAGTTGTTTTGTCTGATATTAACATTGCAACTCCTGCCTCTTTTTGCGATCCATTTGCGTGGTAACTGTTTTTCCATCCTTTAATTTTGAGTCTGTATGCATCCCTTGTGGTGAAGTGAGTTTCTTGGATGCAGCAAATAATTGGGTCATGGTTTCTTATCCAGTTTTTTCAGTGGTGCATTTAATCCATTCACATTCAACTTATTATTGAAATGTGAATCTGTTATGAGATTCTTATAAAGTTTCTTCTTTGTTTGCTTATTTTCATTTAGCTATGGAGGTTGATGTATGTGTCTGTTTTTAAGTTTGTTGTTGCACTATATTTTCTATTAATTCTGTGTTCTGTTCTCTTGGGAAGTGTGCGGTCATTCTTTTTTTTTTTTTTTTTTTTTCTTTCTTCTGTGATTAATATCTTTTTAAGAGTCTCCTGTAGAGTTGGTCTGGAAACTGGAAAATCTCCTAGGGATCAGATATCTGGGAAGGATTTTAATTCTCCATCACTAAAGAAGCTGAGTTTGGGTAGGAAATTCTTGGTTGAAATTGTTTATCTTTGAGGACTTTGAATATTGAAATCCAGTCCCTTCTTGCCTTTAGTGATTCTTCCAATAGGTCTGCTGCTATTCTGATTGGTTTTCCCCAGTAGGTAGTGTGATCTTTTCCTCTGCTGCCTTTAGGATTTTTAATTTTGTTTCTACTTTGTGTAGGCAAATTACATGTCTAGGGGTTAGTCTTCTCATTTGGTGTCTTATGGGGGTTCTTTGTATCTCTTATGTTTGGTTGGTTACATCTCTGGTGAGATGGGGAAAGTTTTTTTGAATAACCTCCTGGAATACTTGCTCCAAGTTGTTCCCCATTTCCCTTTCTTCTTCTGGGATACCAATCAGACACAGGTTTGGCCTCTTGATATAATTGCACATCTCCTGTAGGCTTTGTTCTTTCTTTCTGAGTCCTCTTTCTATGTGTTTTTACAGATCAGATTAATTCCATGTTCTGGTTTTGAAGTTCTGACATTGTTTCTTCTGCTAGATTAAGTCTGCTTTCCATTCTTGTCATCTTGTTATTTATTTCCTGGATGAAATGTTTTATGGCCAGAATTTCTGTAATAAATTCTTTCAGTGTTGCATCTTTTCTTTCTTGTGTCTTATTCACTGTTTCCATTCATTACCTAATTCCTGTCGCATTCTGGGTCCAATTGTTTGTGAGTTCCATTGTTTGGATTCCAAGGTCTGATTTTTCAGGCATTTTTTCTATTATACTTGAAATTACCTGTGATCTTCCACTGGTTTTTCCTCATTTGTGACAGATCTCTAGCTTTTCTCTTTAGTGTCATTTTTCAGTGGCAGTGGGAGAGGTTTTCCCTTCTGATGTTTACTCAGCCCTTTATTTTTCCCTGCTCCGGGCTAGGGATTTGTCCTAGTTTAAACAGGACTATAGGTGGAAAGCTTTCCTACCGCTTGTTGTTTTGCAAGTTGAAAGTGGAGGATAGGGAACTCGGATTCACAAAGTACTTGCAAAACACAAAGTTCACTGACTTAGGTATGTATTCCCTGATATCCACTCCCCACCACTCCCACTGTGTATGATGATGCACTGGGCATGTGTGTGTACCCCCTGAGTCCAAGATACAGTAGTAGCAATGAGGAGAACAGAGAAAAATAGAATGAAGTACAAGGGACAAAAAAAAACCCCAAAAAACACAGAACAACGAAAACAGAAACCAAAGCATAAAACAATTGAACACACACACACACACACACACACACACACACACACACACACACACACAGAAACACACACATACTGCAGAACAAACTGGAATAACAACAAGGTAAAACAAAACCAGAAACAAGAACAAAAAACTGGGAAAACTAAACACACATGCACACACCTAGCACAAAATGAATGGAGAAGAAAAAGAGAAAAATCAGAAAAAACAAAGCAAACAAAAACAAAAGAAAAAAAATAGCAATTAATATTGAACGCTTACACATATATTCACACCCACTTTAAACTATAAAAAGAGAAGAACAAAAGAGCAAAAACAAACCAACAAAAAACACAAAATGCAAAAAACTAAATAAACTGAAAGATGAATACTCAATCATTCAAATACACACATAAGCAGAAAACAAAAGAAGAAAGAAAAAGAAAAGTAAAAAAGGGAGGATGCAGATGAAACCCTCACATACACATTCATGCACAAAGGAAAAATATTTGAAAAATAAAAAAGCTGAAAAACAGGCAAAATATTTTTAATTAAAAAAAGAAAAAACCCTATCTTCTTGACACAGGTTATGTAATTGTTCCTCTTATCTGCTTCTCTGCTATCTCTTGCAGAGCTTCTGTCTCTTTCACTCTTTCCCCAGTATCTGACCAAGGGAAGGAAGAGGGACATTGGAGGTGGGTAGGTCTGCAGTCCTCCCCTCACACTCTCATATGGTAAGGGGGTCCCCTCCAGTGGAGAGATGCAGGATTGTCTTCTCCACAGACATGTACTCTTGGGGAATGCCCCAACCAGGCCTATCCTGGAATGGAGTTCTATTGAGGCTGACATCCAGTCTGCCTGGGTTTGTCCCTCTTGGCCCTCCCCTGTCATGTGGGTCTAATGTTCAGAGGATTGCTGGGGAGGAGGGGGGTTGGATCAGCCCTGACTCACCACTGATCCCTTTGGAGGTCTTCCAAGTCCTTTTCTGGCCACACCCTTTGTCCTGCAGCTGAATCAGGGTAGGTGGTGGGGCACCTGAAACTCCACACCTGTCCTGTCCCTCCAAAGTTTATGCTTTTGGACTAGTCTCTCTGGGTCATGATCAACCCCTGTGTAGTTGATCCACCAGTCACAGAGATCAGATTTGTTGCTTTGTGGTGAGCAAGTCAGAACACTCTCTTGCTCTGTTTTCAATATGGTGGTGAAATAGGGACTGAGCGCTTAATTCACAGACACCAACACCAAAGGTACAAGTTAAAAAAAGGAGAGGTTTTATTTAGTCAAGAGCCGGACCTGCGACCACTTGCCTATTGGACATGACAGTCCCACAGCAAGGGGCCTCATGACCTGTAGGGGCTTGCTTAAGAAAGGCTAAAGCACATTGGGACTTTCCAAGTGGGCTAAACCACAACATCCTGGAGGCCTCGGTACCTTTCAAGCAATGCAAGGGTGGTTCACAGAAGCAGAAAAAAAAAGTTGTTAAACAGTTTAACCTAGCCAGCAAATGCTGTTGCCAGTTTCTAGGAAGGTGACTTTTTTTTAATTGTGCAAAGGCTGAGTACATGTTTAGTTTAATTTTTGACATTGTAGATTTTTTTAAGCCCCCTTTCACATTCCCCCTTTTCAGTTATTCCTGGAGTCAAATCATTGACTCTTCATATAGGGGATTATATGAGTTCTGAGGACCATTAATTTTATTGATGACACACTATTTTTAACATAACCAAGGAGACTTATATATGGGTCTCAGTTTTTCCAAGGAGTAATAGTTTCGCACCACCATGCAGCACAATGGTATTGTCCTGTTTTGTGGCAACAGGCTGGTCCTGATGCCGGGCAAGCATAAAAACTAACAGATTTAAGGTTTTTTTAATAAGCTAAGGTGCTGCATTCATCAGTGTATATGCCCCCGAGGGTTAGACCTGGCCATAATTTACAAAGGTCAAAATTAAGGACAGGCTGCCCGCTTCCTCTGTAGGTGGCAATTATGGTCCCAGTGATGGTATTTCTCAGTTCCCAGGAATAGTTCCCTGGAATATAGGGATTATGCAGGTTAGGCCAATAGGCCTTAAGTTGGGGGAAAGTATGCAAGGAATATGATTAAGATACTGGGGCCCGCAAAAGTCTTATCTTTAGAGAATCTTCTCCAGTAGCTGGTTTGACAACTTTCCATATTTCCAGGGGTGCGGTGGTCGCTGCTTTTACTTGTGAATGATGAATCCAGGGGTGGACACTGCTGACTTTGACAGCTATAGAAGTAGTAAGGATTATTATGTGGGGTCCTTTCCACCTTGGGTTGAGAGCCTAAGCTTTGTGCCGTTTTATCCAGACCCGGTCACCGGGCTGTAACAGGTGTGAATGTTCCAGAACTCATTTCTGGAAGGCTGCCTGCACAGTCTCAGTGACAGCTTGCTGAATTTTTTGAAGAGCCTGCAGTGACTGAAGCAAATTATGATTAGACAGTTCTAGTGCTTTTTCCAGTCCAATTTTTGGAAGTAATAGCGGGGGCCATCCAAACAGAATTTCGAAGGGCGTTAGACCCTTGTTGTAAGGGGTACACCTGGTCCTTAAGAGGGTATAGGGAAGGAGTGTTACCCAACCTTTGCCAGTCTCCAGGGTTAATTTGGTTAAGGTCTCCTTAAATGTCCGATTCATTCTTTCTACCTGTCCTGAACTCTGGGGATGATAAATACAATGTAAGTTCCAATTTATTCCCAAGGTTTTTGCAATACATTCAGTAAGTTTAGAAATAAATGCTGGGCCATTATCTGAGCCTATTGAGATAGGTAGACCATATCTTGATATGATGTCATTTAAGAGTTTTTTCACTGTTACAGGAGTTATTTCTGTTTTTGTAGGAAATGCCTCGACCCATCCTGAGAAGGTGTCTACCAAGACCAATAGGTATTTATATCCATATTGCTCAGGTTTGATTTCTGTAAGGTCTATTTCCCAATGTCTCCCAGGGGTTAGTCCCCTATCTTGGACCCCTTGGGTGGATACACTGACCTTAGCATTATTAGTCTGCTGGCATGACACGCAGCCTTGAATGAGCTCCTGGGCAAGCTGGTCCAGATGAGGGAGATAAAATTCTTTTCTCACAAGTTCAGTTAGTTTTGTCCTTCTCAAATGAGTACCTTCGTGGAGTTGCCTTAGGATTTGTTGTCCCAGGACTCGAGGGAGGAAGGTTCTGCCATCTGGAAGTTGAAGTCATTCGTCTGGGTTTGAGGTTGTCTGCAACTTTTTTGCAGTGAGGAGGTCCTCTTCTGTATGTTTTGGTGGCTCACATAGAACCAGAGGAGGCAGCACCAGCAGGCAGGTTGTTCTGCAGTAAGCAGCTTCTCCGACTGCTTGATCTGCTTTTCTATTTCCTATTGCCTCTTTTGAGTTCTCTTTTTGGTGGCCCGGGCAATGGATGATGGCCACCTGTTTGGGAGCCCATATTGCTGCCAGGAGGTCTAAGACCTCCATTTTATTTTTTATAGTTTTCCCCTCTGCTGTGAGCAATCCTTGCTCCCTGTAAATTGTCCCATGAACATGGGCAGTTGAAAACGCGTACCTGCTGTCAGTGTAGATGTTGACAACTTTTCCTTTACCTGCTTTAGGGCCTCAGTTAGGGCAATCAGTTCTGCTTTTTGGGTCGATGTTCCCTGTGGAAGAGGCTCAGCCAAAATAGTTCCCTGTAGAGTGACCACCGCTGCTCCTGCATACCTTACCCCATTCTGGATGAACTGCTGCCATCCGAGAAAAGCGTCAGGTCGGGGTTTGTTCTCGGGACATTGGTTAGGTCCCAGCGCAGCTTCTGGAACACAGTTGTTTCATAACAACGTGATGGCCCCATGGAACTTTCTTCCGGTAGTAAAGTTGTGGGTTCAAGCTGGGGGTATGCTGGAACTTGATGTAGGGTTGATCTAAAAGCAGCTCTTGATAATGAGTTATTTGGATGTTTGACATCCATTTGTCAGGGGCTGCTCAGAGTAAAGACTCCACTGCATGTGTGACCTTGACAGTCAGATCTTGCCCCAATGTTAGTTTGTCCTTTACTAACATGGCAATGGCTGCTATAACCCGCAGGCAGGGTGGCCAGCCTGAGGCTACCAGGTCCAGTTTTTTTGACAGGTAGGCAACCAGCCTGTTCCTTGGGCCGAGCTTTTGGGTTAGGAACCCCCTGGCGATGCCTCGTCTTTCATCCACATAAAGCTGGAAAGGTTTTTCAATATCTGGCAAGGCCAGGGATGGAGCTGAGACCAGGGCATTTTTAAAGGCTTAGAAAGCTTTTTCCCCCTCTGGTGTCCATTTAAAATTAGCCTCTGGTCTCTTGGCTATTTCATAGAAAGGTTTTGCGAGTTCAGCAAAGTTCGGAATCCATAGTCGGCAGTATTCTACAGCTCCCAAGAATTCACGGACCAGCCTTTTGCTTCCTGAGGCCGGAATGCCTGCTATAGCCCAAATGCGCTGGTCAGTCAGTGATCTTTTACCACCCTCGAGGTTATACCTAAGGTATGTGGCTACAGTCACACAGAACTGAGCCTTTTTTGCTGACATCTTATACCCCAGAGTCTGGTGGCACACAGGCACTCACCTTCTGATGTGGCTGCAATTAACAGATCATCTACATACTGTAGCAGAGTCACTTCAAGGTGCTGTTGCCAGAAAGCTCAGAGGTCTTGGCAGAGAGCTTCATCAAACAACATGGGAGAGTTTTTAAATCCTTGTGGGAGTTGTGTCCAGGTTAACTGGCCATTTTTCCCTTTTTCAGGATTTGTCCATTCAAAAGCAAACAAGAGTTGGCTCTGCTAAGCCAATGGGATGCTGAAGAAGGCATCCTTAAGGTCCAGGACAGTGTATATCTGCCTCTCTGGAGTTAACCAGCTGAGGAGGGGACTGAGGGATGGATATTCTCTACTCGCCTGTTGACCTCCCTGAGATCCTGGACAGGGTGGTAGTCTCCTGTGCCTGACTTTTTGACAGGAAGAAGTGGGATGTTCCAGGATGAGTGGCATGGCACTAGGACCCCAGCTTCCCAGAGACGCTAGATTTGGATTGCTATGCCTTTTGGGGCCTCTGGGGATATAGGGCACTGTTTTACCCTAATGGATGTTGCCTGATTTTGAGATGTACAATGACTGACGGTTGATGGGATGCCAGCCCAGGGGAGTTTAATTCGGCCCAGACTTGGGGAAAGTCAATCTGTAGCTAGGCCTGCAGTATGGCATTTGAAGAGTCAAGAGTGGCCCCACCTTCTGTTAACACGTATTCCTCACTTAGAGGAACAGTAACAAGAATTTTTGATGCTCCAGGTGGGTTTAGGCTTACTGCTGCCATGATTTCCTCAAAGCCTATGTTGGCCTTAAGCTTGTATAAGAGGTCACGTCCCAGGAGCGGGTACGGGCAGTCTGGCATTACTAGGAATGAATGAGTTACTTCCCCTTTTCCCAAATTTATTGTTCTTTCAGTGGTCCAGGGGCATAATTGAGTCCTGGTTTCCCCCTGGACCAAGAAATGCTTATTCTGAAGCAGGCCATTGTACTTTTGCAGGACTGAATACTCAGCCTCCGTGTCCACTAAGAAGTGGACAGGGCTGCCCCCCCACCATAAGTTTCACCCTGGGCTCCGGGAGGGAATTGACAGAGCCCCAGCTCCATCAGTCAGTTTGTAATTGAAGCACAGGAGTAGATTTTGGTGGGCACCCCCCCAGAGGGCACTCTTGTGGTTGGGGTGGCCTGTTTGGGTAGTCTTTTACCCAGTGCCCAATTTTTTTACAGTAGGTGCATTGATTTTTTTGCTAGCAGAGTTTTTCACTTGGTACTGGTTTCTCTTTTTCCTGTTGGCTGCTTGGGTTTAACTTCCTGTAAGGCTGCTGCTACTACTTTGACCATCTTTTGGTTTGCTGGTCTTCAAGCAAGTCCCTGCTATTATAGACCTTCTGGGCTACCTCAGTTAATTCTGATAAACTTTTCCCTTTAAATCCTTCAATTTTCTGCAATTTTGTTCTTATATCAGGGGCCGACTGGGAGACAAAGGCTATAACTAAAGCTCTCCAATTTTCTGGAGCCTCTGGGTCTATGGGAGTATATGTCCAATAGGCCTCCATAAGACGTTCCAGAAAAGTCATGGGAGATTCCTGTGAACCCTGAGTTACCTCACTTACCTTAGACAAATTTGTGGGCCACATGGCAGCTGCCCAGAGACCCCCCCATTAAAGTCTGGTGATAGGTGGTGAGACACTCCCTGCAGTGATCAGTGTTCAGGTTCCAATTAGGCCTCTCAGTGAGGAAGACATGGGCCACACGGTTCTTCTCTGACAGTCTGCCATCTGGTCCCAGGACCAATTTCCTTGCCTCCTGATGGATTTGTTCTCTTTCCCCTGCAGTAAAAAGGGCTTGGAGGAGTTGTTGGCAGTTATCCCAAGTGGGCTGGTGGGTGAAGAAAATAGTTTCTAAAAGGGCTATGAGGCTCTGAGATTTTTCAGATAACACCGATTTTGTTGCATCCAATTGTAAAGATTACTAGTAGAGAAAGGGACATAAACCATAAAGAGCTGGCCTCCTGAGCCTCCTGCATCTAGTCCCGGGGTCTGTCTCAGTGGGAGGACTGTGGGAGTTTGTGGTTCTGAGGTCCCTGAAGATGAGTCGGGGTTAGTTGGTTTATCGGGGGCAGTGGGGCCTTCAAGAGACACATGGGGAAGAGGGGGTTAAAGGGCTGATACGAGGACCCATTCTTGGTGAGTGATGAGCTGAGAACCTTGTGGGGCCCCTGCTCCCGCTCAGATGTAGAGTAGGGTGGGAAAATTTTATAATCCTCCAGTGGGCTCTGGAGGACTGGAGGTTTGGTTTTTGGAGTTTCCTGTAGGGCTAAAACATGAGAAGAATTAGCTCTTTTCGGTTTTCTTTATCCATGATGGATGTTGCGTTACCAGGAGGTGCCAGGCAGTGATGTACGAAATCTGGTCTGGGTGGCATCAATAGAGAAACTGTCGGACTTTCTCCACTATGGCAGGGTTGAAGGTCCCCTCTAGTGGCCAGCTGCAATTAGGAAATGTGGGTCATTCGAGGGAACAAAAGGTGGTTAAGTTTCCTTGGTTTACCTGATAACCTGACTGCTGTTCCACTCCTTGGAAACCCTTGAAATGTCACAAAACCAGTTACAGAGCGGTGTCAGGCTTAGAGCACTGCTACCCCATAATGTCAATAACAATGACAGACACAACAGTGACTAACACTGAACAAATAAAGAAAATAACACAAGCTGAACAGACAGACCTAATTGCCCAAGGGCAATACCAGAGGACCCAGTGATGTCTCACTGAGACCTTGGACCCAGGAATTGGCACTGTGCCCAGCTTTCCTGTGGGTCCAACCAGAAGTGTGCACAAACAAAACAGGAACTTGACACACCTCTGAGGGCTCTGGGGACGTTGTGAGTCTGCCAGAGACAACAATCAGCCATTTGTGAGACCACAGACTCACCAGGCCCAATGAACACTGAGGTTTGTGAGTATGCAGACCCACAAGGTCAGCTGGTCATTGGGGCTGGGGATTAAGCTCTCGGATCTCCAGGACTAGCCCACAAATGAAATAGGGACCACGCACTTAATTCACAGACACCAACAACAAAAGTACAAGTTATAAAAAGGAGAGGTTTTATTTAGTCAAGAGCTGGGCCAGTGGCCACTGGCCTACTGGACATGACAGTCCCACAGAAAGGGGCCTCATTAGTTGTAGGGGCTTGTTTAAGAAAGGCTAAACCACATTGGGACTTTCCAAGTGGGTTAAACCGCAACATCCTGGAGGCCTAGGTACCTTTCAAGCAATGCAAGCGTGGTTCACAGAAGCAAAAAAAAAAAAAAAGCTGTTAAACAGTTTAACCTAGCCAGCAAGTGCTGTTGTCAGTTTCCAGGAAGGGAATTTTTTTTTTTTAACTGTGCAAAGGATGAGTACATGTTTAGTTTAATTTTGACATTGTAGATGTTTTTTTAAGCCCCCTTTACAGTGGTGGAGTGCCTCTTTCATCTTCTTCAGTGGGACTCTGCTTCTGGGCACCCTCCACCACCCTTACTGCCAGTGTCCGGCCGGGCACTGAGTTGGTGAGCCAAAGCCTGGAGTCAGAGGTCTTTCCCTGCCACTTCTTTGCAGAAAAACTTTTGTCAGTTTTATTTATTTTTTTAAGTGGTGCTAGACTTCTGAAACCCAGGAAACACTAGGGACAAAGCAGAGCAGCTGCAGCAACAGCTGCTTCACCAGGAGGGCTTGGCCACTTGCTCACAAGCTCCCACTTAGTCTCTCCCAGTGTCTTCTTCCCAGGAAGGGTTTTGTTTATTTTTTTTAAATTGGTGCTCAGCTTCTGTGTCCTGGGAGTCACTAGGGTCCAAGTCAACCAACAGCAGCATCAGCTTGCTCCCAAACCCTCACTCACTCAGCTACTCACACGCCCACTCACTCACGGACACATACACAAAATTTTCCATACACTCACTCACACCAGGACTTACATAGTCTGACTGGCTCAGCCACCATCTTTCCTCTGCTCATTTCTTTCTATTGTTTTTTCAAAATCCATTGTAGCTCTCTGAGCTTCTTCAGTGTCAAAATTTTGAATTATTTTTCAGAACTTTATTAATTTATTTTTGAGTGGAATATGTTGCTGGGGAATAATTTTGTATTTTTGGAGGTGTGATATTTCCTTGCTTATTTATGTTTCCTGTGTTCTTACATTGGTATCTGTGCATCTGGTGTAATAGTCACTTTGAAATGTTTGAGTTTGCTTTGGTAGGGAAGGATTTCTTTGAAGATGAAGCTATTGTGCTGTAATTACTGACAGTAGAAGTGGTATAAAAATCCTCTGAGTTCCAAGCAGTGCACATTGGTGTTTTCTGTTTATGATTAAACTTTTAGTTTTTTAAATTATTATCTGCCCATTGAAGTTTTAAAAATTTATTTTAGAATCTATCAAAAAACTACATATATATGAAATTGCATTTATGAGTATATATAAACATAAATTCAGAGAGAAATAATTTCTCCATTATTGGGTCTTTTGTTACATGAGTATTCTACATTCTTCCATTTTCATATATTTTTTATTTTTCTAAATGATGCTCAGTTTTCTATGCAAACATTTTTACATATTTAATTAGGTATATTCTTTGGTAATTGGTGATTTTTTTAAAATGCCATTATAAATGGTGCCTTTAAAAATAATTTCTATTTGATTTTCACCTGCATGTAGAAATACAATGTTTATAAATTTTTAAACTTCTATATTAATTTTAATGGTTTCTTGGTAGATCATTTTCTATGTACACAAACACGTTAAATGAAAATAGTTGCATCATTATTTGTTCATTTCTAATCTACATACACTTTTAAATGTTTTTCACTCAACTACCTAGTATCTCCAGTACAATATTGAATGGACAAGGTGATAAGAGGCAACCTTCTCTCATTCCAAATTATAATAGACAGCTTTCAGTTTCTGACAAGTAGGCTTGTTATTTAAAATAGTTTTTGTAAATATATTTAATCAGGTGAAGAAGGGTACATTTTGTTTCTAATATGCCATGAATTTTATCTGAATTGATTTAAATTTTATAAAGGTTTTTGCATTTATTCACCCTTTATTTTTCTAATTTAGTCTGTTGCTTTCAAATAGTCTATCAATTTTGTAACTCAAATTCAAAATTGATTCTAATGTACTCTAATGCACCACAATGAAGTATATTTTATACTTTATTTTTAATACTATTACTTAATTTATAATGTATTATTCTCTGTTTATTAGCAACATTGACCACAATTACTCATCAATTTTTTTTTTTATTTTTGCGTTGGGATCTCACTTCGTAGCCCAGAGTGGAGTGCAGTGGCATGCTCGTGGCCACTGCAACCTCGACCTGCTGGGCTCTGGCAATCCTCCCTCCTCAGACTTCCAAGTAGCCGAAACTACAGGTGCCTGCTTCCGTGCCCCACTATTTTTTTTTAATGTATTGTAGAGAAGAAGTCACACTGCATGGGCGGGTCTCGAACCCACAGGCTCAGGCAATCTACTCTCCTCAGCCTCCCAAAGTGCTGGGATTACAGGCTGAACCACCAAGCAAGACCCAGAAGTCCTCATTTAAAATATATTTGTCTAATTTTAAGATCAAATTTATACTACTCTAAAAAAAATGTATTTCAGAATTATTCTTCTACTTTCTGGTTAAGTTTTATTGCTGTCATTTGTTTTTTAATTAGGTGAAAGACAAAAGTCACAAAAGCCATTTAAGTCTACCACAAAAACCATTTAAGCTTGAATTTTTTTTTTTTGAGCAGATTTATAACTTAACACTATGCAGATTTTTAATTTTGTAATATGAGAACTTTGGTAAATTGTATTTTCAAAGATGCATGTTTCAAAGTTGTGATTGTCTAAATTTTTGTAGGCATTGTCAACTGAAGTTAAGGGTTTTTTTGACAGAAATAATTTTATAAAGATTTATTGGAAACCAAATGTGAGGATCACCCTGAGAAGACACACTAACAAAATTGGGAGTATTTTAAAGTCTTCTGCAAGTTTGAATGTTTGTATAAGAAAATTTAAGAGAAAGGAAGAGGACTCCTCATTTTGTAGTTATCTTTTCTTATTTGAGAGTTTATATAACATAGAATATATAATTATTGACTGTAAATATGTGCCAATATTGGCTATGTAACATACAGGAAAAAAAGTTTTATGTGTAACAAAATTAGTAAAATTTTGTTATTTAGAAACAATTCAGCAAAACATTAGGTTTAGACATAAATCCGTGTCCTTTTCAATGTCAACAAGTATGTATTAATCAGCACATCAACAGTTTGAGGAACTCATGATAATATTTGTGGGACTTATGGTGAGATTTTTTTTTTTTTTTGCCAAGGAACAGGAGGTCAACCATAAATGATATGACCTTCTTCAGGCAGTTTACTTGAAAGCCTGTCAAATTTGACCTGCACAATATCAAAATTAATATCAAATTCTTCCAATATTTTTATTCCTCATTTAATATCAGTAGGTTCTGTAATGTTTGTTTGTTTGTTTTTAATTCTGATTAGTCTTCCCAAGGAATTATCCTCTTTATAAATCTTTCTCAAGAACTAATTTTGGTTCTTTTAATTTACCCTATTCTAATATTTGTATCTGTCTTAGTCCATTTAATGCTGCTATAAAAACCTGACACCGGATATTTTATACAGAAAAAAAGTTTATTTATTTAGCTTATAGTTCTGCAGATTGCACAAGAAGCCTGGTGCCCTCATCTACTTGGTTTCTGGGATTTTTGTGCTGTGCCAAAATATAGCAGAAAAGGTCAAAGGGGAATCTGGCACGTGGAAAGAAGGTCCAAACCCTGTCTTCATAACATATCACACTTGAGGAAACTAATGTATTACCCCAAGAATTAATCTAGTATTGCAAAGGTAAGAAGTCACTCACTATTTACAGAATTGGACCAAAACCAAGCTATTCATGAGAAATCCATCCTCATGACCCAAACTTCTACTACTAGCTCCCCGTCAACATCAGGCATAAAATTTCAACATGAAGTTTGGGGAGAATACATAATCAAACCATAACAATATCTTACTTTAGTGACTCCTTATCATATTTTATTATCTATAGTCTTTGGATTTTTTTGTATTGTCTTCTGTTATAAATGTTTACATCATTTGCTTTCCTACCTCTCTGTTTCCAGTGTTATAAATGTCTTTCTTAAAAGGTTCACTGTTTTCCATAATTTTTATCTTATATTCTTTCGAAATTAGTTCAAATATATTTTAATATTCATTTGGTTTTTTTTTCTTATATCCATGGGTAAATATATGTTACTAAATTTAAAAAAAAATAATAGGGATATTTTGTAAACATTGTTTATTAATTTTTATCTCAATTTCACTGTCACACACAAATATATATTGAAGCTTTTCCCTTGTATAAGGTCATTTGGTACATACTTCAAGAGAATTTCAAAAGAATGTATAGTTTAAAATTCTGCAAAAAAATGGAACAGGGTATTAACTATGTTATTTAATTCTTTATCTTTTTGTCTGCTTGTTCTGTCAGTTACAGAAGATGGCATGTATCTTTGTTGTCTCTTGTGCTAATTATTTATATAGTTCAAATATCCACATACGGTATTATTTTTTTTATAACATGAGTATTCCTTTAGATTTAGATTTAGATTTATCCTCATATGTAACCCTATAGTATCTTCATTCTTTTTTGTACTTTATGATGCCATGTATTTTTTGTTTGCTTATTATTTCTGTTTAAATAAAGTCCTTTAGAATTTATATTAGGAGATATATACTGGGGAAAATTCTGCTTTTGTTCTAAAATAATCTTTACTTCATTTTTGTTTTGTTAGAACAATGTTGCTGGAAAATAATATTATATATTGGGAAATATTGTGAAAGCATTTTAAAGATCATTTAAAATGTGTTCTGGTTTCTATCATTTTTATTAAAAAGTAAGATATCAGGGTTTTTTTGTTTTTATTTTTTGTTTTTTAAGGAATACATCTCCTAATCCTTATGTCAGCAACATTTGATATTTTTGTCTTTTTCTTTAAAGGAGTTTCTAAACAATGTGCAAGGTGTAATTGTCATTGAATTTATTCTCACTTTTTCATAGTACATCTCAGGTTTGTGGCTTAATATTATTTTTCATCTTGAAAAAATTTCAGGTACCACCTCTTAAGATGCTGCTTTTTGTTTATTCTCTCTCTTCTCTCCTTCTGGGACTCAAATACTGTTTATTTTAGATTTTTACACCTATCTACTATGTAACTTATATTTTCTATTCCCTTTTATATCAGTATCTGTGTTTCTGTATGTGAGTTTAATTTTTTTCTCTTCTATTTCAAATGTTCTTTTTTTTTCTTTTATTTTATTACCATTATTATTTTATTTTACATTTCCTTTCAAGGATTTCTTTTTCTTCTTAGGCTTTAAAACTTTCTGGTAAAATGAGTGACTTTATGATGACTATCTTTTCCCCTAATGCTGTCAAGATCATGAGATTCTTTGGAGATCCTCACCACAAGAACTTGATGGATTACCAAAAGGAAAACTCACAACAGTGAGGTTGTGCCATAATACTTCAGCCACCAAGAATGTCTCACCAAGTATGTCTCACCAAGAATGTCTCACTTTATTTCATGTTATTTTAAACTCAGTCTCTAGACTTTCATCAAAAGTATCATTTAGCCGGGCTTGGTGGCTCAGCCTGTAATCCCACGCCTTTGGGAGACTGACATGAGTGGATTGCCTGAGCCTGCGGGTTCAAGACCCACCTGGGCAGGCGAGATTCATCTCTACAATAAATCAAAAAATCAGGCGGGCATGGTAGCGCATGCCTGTAATTCCGGCTACTCGGAAGGCTGAGGCGGAAGGATCACTGGAGACCAGCAGGTCGAGGCTGCAGTGGCCGGGAGCGGCCACTGCACTCCAGTCTGGGTGACAGAGTGAGACTCCAACTCAAAAAAAAAAGTTTCATTTTATTGTTTCTACCAATTTATGAATTCTAGTGGCTTTTGTTCCAGGTAAGAATAGTTTTTTCTGTTACTCTCTAGATTCACTTATCTCTCCAGACTAGGTTAGAATAGTTTGTCCTAACATCATATTTCTCTAATGAGTCCAAAATAAAAATTAAAAAAAGACTTTGACTTTTAGTTTATTGGTCTTTAAGGATAGTAGTGGTAGCAAACTTAAAAATTTTTACATATCTACAACTAAGTTGGAAATCTCCATTCTGTATTTTTAACCACTGTGAACTTTTTTTTTTTTTTTTTGAGTCATGATCTCACTCTCACTATGCTGCTCAAGCTAGTCTTGAACTCCTGGCTGCAAGTCCTGCCACCTCAACTTCCTGAGTGCTGGGATTATGGGTGAGATTCACCATGCCCAACTCTGAATTTCTTTTTTTTAAAGTATTTCTCTTGTATTGTAGCTGCACCACAAGTAAGGAGTCACCAACACACTGAGTCAAATATTGAGTCCTTTATTGCCAACAGTTGAGAGCAGGCTCATGCCAGAAAGAAACTCTCGACCCCGAATGGAGCAGACAAGGGATTTATAAAGGCCAAAACCGCAATTTAATCAGAGTCAGGTAGGGTACAAACAGGAAATTTTGGTTACAGAACAGTTAACAGAATAGTAAAAATTACAGAAGAGTTTATCTTGTGCAGTTACAGAACAGTTTATCTGGGCTTCCCACCAAGCAGGATGGGTGTTTACTGCTTACTGGAAGGTTGGGGCAGTCACATGGAGGAGGGGTGAGAGGGGGAACTGAGAGGCAAAAAGGGGGATCACTATAATTGGAGTCACCACAGTAGGTTTGTTAACAGGCATTTCAGTATAACCCCAGATTTGGCTTTTGTTTTGTTAGCCATTTTGTTTTTTAAGAATTTTATTTTTCAATTAAGCAAATTTACATTTATTTATATGCATGGTATGCCTTGTCTTAGTTCTGTTATTGATTTATGTTTTATCCAAATATACAGGATATTATATTTATTTGCTATTTATTGTGTTCCCATTTTATTTATCTTTGTGTGGGGGGAGGCATGTGTCTAGCTTCAGTATCTGTTAGTAGATCTTTAATGTGAACAATATCAAAATTATTTGCTAACCTCTTCTTACTTTTTCCTCTCAGCAACATTTACTTGAAGCAATACCTTTTTACTTTCAGATAATATTTATGCAAAAATATGGGATCTTACTCTACTTTTCATTTGCTTTTCCCTTTCTTATAATTTTAATTATTTTATCATAATTTAACTATGAGTCTATATGCATTGTATAATCTATAATCTCTATCATCTACCATTTACTAATAGTTCTACAAGTAAATATATATGTAAATATAAATGTATGTTTTGCATATGTATGTGTGTGTGTGTATATCCATTACATACTACTAGTAATTGATTTAGACAACTCTAGCAATTTTGTCTGTCTGAAGCCCATGCTTTCATTGCTTTTTCAAGAAGGAGCTCAAGAGAACAATATTCTCTGAATTTTTACAGACAAAATAATTTGCCTGTAGAATAAAATTTGAGGGTCAGTTTAGTTTGATAGAAAATAATTGACCCACTTAACTTTTGTTTAGTATTTTAAATATGTTTCTATATTGCTTTCTACATGAAGCGATGAGGAAAAAAAAGTCTGAGGTTAATTTAATCATCTTTTCTTTATATGTGACTGAATTTTCCTGGATGCTCATATAATTTTTATCTTTCATAAATTCCAGTCAATTTGCTAGATTATGCCTTAGCATTGACCTTTTTTTTTTTTTCAGATTTTCCAGGTAGGTTTCATGCTGTTCAACATGCAGTTCCAAGATATTTTATTTTTTAGAAAGGTTAAAAAATAATTTTACATATTCAGCAGTTCTATTGTTTGGATTTTACTTTCAGAGAGCTTATGAACTTATTTTTAATGTTTTCTACATTTTCAGTCCAGTTTGTGTTTCATTTTTGTCTATTTTAACAAAATTTCTCCTGTTCTTATTGTGTTTTATTAAGTCACTATCTATGACTTTAATTATCATGACTTTTCTAGTTTTGTTTTAGTTTCAATTTTTTTTCTATTTCTAATCTTTGTCTAAACTTTCTCAGCATTTTTTTCATATTTTGTCATTATTTGATCATCTTGATTTTTGAATTTCTTTCATTCTGATGTATTCAATTTGTATATATCTTGCTCCAGGAAATAGGAACACACTGGTTATTTTAAGAAAATGGTTTCATATAAGAAATGATAATGAGGTATTCAAAAATTATTTTTTTAAGAGAGTGTTGAGGTTTAACAGAGTTATTACAGAAAGTAGCAACTATCCTAGAATTCAGGGAACAAATGGGAGAGATTGAAATTAACAAAGATTTGAACATTGAAAGAAGGCCCTGTAGAACTGAAACTCAGATCTCTGAACAGTAGGCACTATGTGGCTGGTGTCAGTTTCTCTGAGTCCAGAAGAACTGTATTGGCCTGGAACATAGACCTATGGGGAAGCAGTGCCAATGGGTCGGTGCCGGTATCTTTGAGAACGTGAAATAAAGCTAGGTTTGCAAGTATTGAAAAATCTGCAAACAAGAATCAATAGCTGATACTGGAATGAACTTCGGCTGACGGAGTTAAGATATACCACTAGGGTAAAGATGACAGGGACTAGAAGGTTAAACTAGAGATGGGAAGCCTCATATCTCTCTCCTTCAGCCTCCCAACACCATGGCAATGCTCTCCGTTAGCCAAGCATAACAGAGAGACACTGGGAGTGAAGAAATGTGATTTGCACACTTCCTGCTTTAGTCCCATGAAGAGTATAAGAGGATGGGTGTCAAGATGAGAGATCAAAACTTGTTAACTCTCACTGTTTTTTCATAGATCTTTCTGTCATTTTCCTAGATATATTTCATTTTATATTAAGCCATTAAGCTTGGACATTTAGCTGTTTATGGGCATGCTTTTCTGGCATTTAAAATTTTTCTAAAGTCATTTAGTCAACTCAGACTATAGGGACTCCCTCTTCCTTTATCAGAAAATGTTAAAAATATCTAACCTTGTATTTCCTAAGATTTACCTTCTCTGCTCCTTTTCCCATCTTACATCTGGATATTCTATTTCCTTCCTTTTTTTTTTTTTTGAGTCAGTGTCTCATTCTTTCACCAAGGTTGGAGTGCAGTGGCATGATCACAGAACACTGCAACCTCAACCTCCTGGCCTCAGGAGATCTTGTGCCCGTCACATTTTTTTTTATTTTTGTAGAGATAAGTTTGATGTTGCCTAGGCTGATCTTGAACAGCTGGGCTCAAGCACTCTTCTCACCTTGGCCTCCTAAACTGCTGGAATAATAGGTATGAGCTTCTGTGCCCAGCCGCCTTTTTTGTCTCTGCCCTGCCCAATTTAAATTCTGTTCTAAGCAGTTCTTCACTGATGTGAGATTTTATCCTGGAGAACAAAGCCTCTCACTGAAGTTGTTTTTCACTAACCTTCAAACTGGAAATCTCACCTTCAATTGCGAAGCACTCTCCTAGTTTTATCTGTTGTTCTCGGTTTGACAAGCCAAGCTTTCCATGCAGAGTGAAGTCCTCTCAATATGGGGTCGATTATGTGTTAGTGGTTCAATTTCCAAGTTCTCTGGCTCTCGGGGCTTCATCAGTCTCTCTGCTTTCTGCTTGTAGAAATGGGTGATGATTTTATGTTCTTTTCACTTTGTGTAAATTGTTGAAGCTGTACAATTATGTGTGTATATGATGTTATACTTTTATTAAAAACATCAAAACTGCCAAATTTTCAGCCACAGCAACCAGTAGAATAGTGGTCTTTCTGAAATAGGAAAGGAAGAAAATTAGGAAGGGAAATTGAGTCGATATCTACGAGATTATAATGAGGTTATTGGTTTAAAGTGTACATTACATAGTTCAAAATATGAGCTAGAAATAAAGAAGAAAGATTTATATTTTGGGCATGTTAACATTGAGGTGATAATTGAAATCAGGAGATGGAAGGAGGAAAGAATTGTTAGAAGTGAAATATATTAGGAACATAATGATCATTCTTTCAAATTATTCTAAACCTTTTAATTAAAAAATATCCCACTTTCCATTTTCTATCTCATCCATTCCTGAAAGTAAAAATGTATAGCACAAAAACACAGTTATAAAGATATGTATACCCACACAGCTATATGCACATGTATATATGCATATACATATGTAATATGTCTAAGTACATATTTTATAATAAACTTTGAACTAACTTCAGAATGCTGTAAGTACTGCTAAAATGAATTGACATAAACACAAAGGTCTTTGTATTCACTGGTATAGGTTCCTGATGAGTATTTTTTTCCCAAATTGGTGTTTTGAAAAATTTAAGTTAGCTTATGGACGTTTAAAAGTCTTAATTACAGGTTTTTGGACAAACTTTTATTGAGCAGACAAAATCATAAAGAGATTTTCCAAGGTCTGAGAGTTGATTAGTGACATATAACTAACTATATCTAAGATATCCACCTCTTATTCATTACTGTCTTTAAAATTTTGTCTCTTCTAAATTTGGACAGAAAGCCAGTGAACAGACAACATTCTCTTTATTGATAGCAGCATCTTTTTTTCTTTCCAGGAATCCTACGTTTTCATAGTGCACATATTCAAAATTTTTTGAAAAGCTCTAAAAAATAAGTTACATTTTTCATGTGTACATTTTTAACAATTGAGAAAAAATAACAGATGGGAAATTGCACCTTTTGTCTATGAAGACAAATGATTGAATCATGAAACTAGCTACTACTATTAATCCCTTGAAAAATATTCTCTTGTTTTAGTTTGCAAGATGCTATCCTCTATTTCTGTGTTACACTCCAGAACTAGAACAATGTCTGATTCATAAACAACATTCAAATTTCACCGAGCTGTGGATATTATTAATAATATCACTAATCACACACCTGCTAAAAATAGAAGCAGATCTTCAAAATGTAAATAATGAATACAACTATAACAGAAATAATTGTGTCATGTATTACTTTTTGAAATTATAAAGACTTTCCAAAAGCCAGATTTCTGAAATTATTGACGTCATATGAAAAGGTAGTCCACAAATATTCTCTATTACTATATAATAATATAACACTATCTACACTAATCGTGGCTCAAATTTTTAATTGCAAGAGAAAGAAGCTCTTATTTGTGTGATATTTGCAATTATTTAAAACTGGTGAATAAAAATTACTAGTAAATAAGATGAAATTAAGGAATTGAAATATATAAAATATCACTAAAATATAACTACTTCACTGAGAATGTTTGATAACATTTATATACCCTTTTGCTCTTCTGATGATTCTTAACATTCTGTTTCAAAGCAAAAGATAATATAATTGTCTATGTTACCAACATTGTATTTAAGTAGAGACCAACCTCCTACTGTCCACAGCTGCTTTTAATTCATGAGCAGTTGGAATAAGTCAAGCATTATTACTTTGTCTTTTCTGCTTCTTACTATCTTATTTCATGTTGAAAGTCATTATGCAAACTATGAACATCTGAAGATAGGTACCCCACTTAAAAGTGTTCAGCAGGGATTCTGTTTTTGTCAATTTTTGGCAAATGGTGTCATTAAGTTGCATATGTTGTACTGTTGGTAGCTATGATCGCCTAGGTTCATCAATGTGCTGACAAACTCCATGACTTGACAAACAATTATTCCTAGAGTGAAGTCACAAATAAATTTCCAGATATTTCTAATGCAGTAAATTAAGTTTTTCAAATCAGTCAATTAATTATATCTTATCAAATTTAGAAATATATCATGTAGAGATGTTAATTGCTATATTAAGTCTAGTGAATAGGTTATCACTAGTAAATAATTTAGTGTGTATACAATCTAATTCTGGGGGAAGAATAAAAAAGTCTTATTTCCCTAAAAATATTAGAATTATTAAATTAGTCCTAACCCATTAGATTTTAAGATGGAATTCTGAAAAAAAATTGGCATGAAAATAATTTTTCAGAAGTACTAATCTGAGACTAGATTATATGTTCTCATAACCCCTTACAGTTCCTCGAATTTAATAGTAGGATTTACCTTTAAAGTAAATGGATGGACAATGTATCCATCCTTTTTTTTCTGTTTTAAAGTTTACATAAAGTAAATATCTAAATAAATTAATGTCAGCAATGACTTAAACATGTGTTGTACATTTTTAATGTAGTCTTATGCATTAATAATTCCCATCATCAGTTTTGTAAATATAATAGAATTAAAGTTTCATATATAATCTTTATGCCAAACACAATCATAATAGCTTTTTGTTTTATAACATACTTAACTCTCATAGCAGGTGCTGAAGTAAGTAATATTATTTTCCTTCAACTACTGAGAAAATAGGCTCAGAGAGGTAAAGTAATCAGCTTCAGAGTGCCCAGCTAGTGAAGGTCAGGCTACTGTTCAAAAAAACCTTACTAAGAAGACAAAACATTTTATTCCTCTTTCTCTTATATTGCTTAGTAAAATTCTATATACAATAAACAATATAAAACCATCCATTTTATTGAATAACTGTTAAAAAGAACACAATTTTCAAAAATGAATCTGTTTAACTACTTGTACTGTTTTAACACTTTTACTATTAGGTTCAGTTATACTTAACAGAAAACCACAAATAATATTGACCTAAGCAAGATAAAACCTAGTTATCTGTCAAGTAAAGCACTATTCGACTAGACAATGCAGCATTCATAGAGCAGTTGAACTGTCCAGAAGGATTTACCTTACTTGTAACTGTTTTGCAGTCCTCAGAGTGCTCCTCATAATCCAAGATAGCAATTCTAGTTCTACCCACTGCATGTATATTCCATCTAATTGGACTGTGGTTAGACCAAAGAAAAGTATAAACCATCTATATAAGAAGATTTCTCACAAATGATGCACGAGACATCTGCATATGGTTTCCATAGCTCATGCACATGACTACACATAGTTTCATGAGGCACAGAAAATTGTGCTGTTTATTTTGAATAACTATAATAAAATCTGTGCTCTATCATTAAAGAAAAAGTAGACAGTGGTTACTAAAGTCAACAATTAGTAGGCTTTTTCTAAGGCATACTTTATCTAATGGAATAATTTTCAGTAAAATGTGATGTGATTTCAAGTTTCATTTAATATATTCATATTTCAATTCACCGTAGTGGTCAATGAAATTATTATAGAAAAGTGAGTTATTAAAATTAGTTTCTTTACCATGAAAAGTAATTTTCTAAAGCTTCTAATATAAAGATTAAAGTTAATAACATATGGCCTTTTAAAATTCAATCATTAATTAAAATAAATTAAATATTAATTTAAAGAAATGTATATTTTTACTTGAGCCAGAACATCAAGGTTGTACATCATTTGTGTCAGAGAATGAGGATGGTTTAAATAATCTTACATCACTAGTGTCATTCTGTATACCAAAGAGAAAGCCACTTTTAGCTAAAATAGTTTCTTTTGTACCAAGTTACAAGGAAGAAAAGCAAAAATGTATTACAATTCTTAACATTGACTGAGAACGCCTACTATTGTGACAAAGGAGAAAAGCTTGTCTTGGAGAGCTGTGTTTGTGTTTGTTTCTTACGTAATCTAAAAACAAAGCAGACATGGCTCTCTGGAGGAAAGATTGAACTAGAGTTGAACCATCATTTATCCATTCATAGGACTGGAGCCCGTTTTCCCCTAATGAAGTCTGTCAGTTGGAGTAGAGATGACCTCATTTATTTAAGGGTGAATTTCTGTTCTAGGTAACAGTGCTCAGAGAATCAAGAGACAAAACAAACAAACAAAACAAAACCTTTTCATTGGAGAGAAATATGGGCTTCATCGGAGGAAAATATTGAGAGAAATATGAGCGGAAGGAAAGAGGATTTGAAAGATCTGGATAAATCAGAGTGATTGAGATCACAATAGGTTGTTGTTTACAGAGAACTTTCACTCTTCAACCAGATGATTGTAATCTGATGAAGTTTGCTTTGTAATATAAGGCAGACTCCAAACTAGAGAGAGTTACAACCTTTTTTTATTTCTCTTACAGTTACTACATGATTAAAATCGAACTAAACCTCCAATTACAAAAAAATAAACATTATCATCATAGTTATGTTGGTTTGGTCTGGCAGAGGTTCACAAGACAAGGTAGTCTGAATAAAAGACTGTTATAAATGTTAGAATAATGCAGACTCTAGGTGTGGCTGAAAGTATCCTGTCCTTTAGCTGTTCTCTGGAGCCCTCAGTAGAAAACCACCACCAACATTATCAATGACAAGAAGAGAGTTTCAGGTAAACTTCTTCAGTGCAATTGCAGTTCAGTGAGAAGAATACTAAAAGGAAGGGAAAAGCAGCCCCAACAAACTGGGTTGAATACAACGAAAGTTACCATTTATAGGTCAGTCTTGACTGCTAACAATTATCGACTCCTGTAAAGTCAGACCCTCTAGGAAAGTGGACACGGTCACTCCTTTGCAAGATAAATATGGATAATTCTAAAGAGATTCTGCTTATTCTTGTTAGTTGATGTTGAATCAGTGCTCTCACTAAATTGTAGCTTAATAGGCTACTGTTGCCCAAGAATTTCTTAGCAATCTCTAAAGTACAATTTTTAATGCTGTTTTATGTGGTATTGTCCTGGCATTGGTAGTAAACTTCCTTTTCAGTGTTATGTCTTGCAGAATGATGCTTTGAGATAATGAGGAATGCTTTATTATTTCTTACTCATATCCTAGAGGCATATTAGGGGCTTGCAAAAGCCTTACTTTCTATACCTCTGTAAGTGTGTGTGTGTGTGTGTGTGTGTGTGTGTGTGTGTGTGTGTGTGTGTGTGTGTTATGTATAAAGTAGACACAGATATATATATTCAGGTGACACAATTAGCTTCTGCTTTGGCATGATAGTTTAATCTTTTATTGAATATGCTGTCTGAACCATTCTCCATTATGTCTCTCAAGGTCGTTTTATTTTCCATTAAGAAATATGGAGCAACATAGTTTAAAATGTATTATTGTTGAAATGTACATTTTAGAATCCCCTTCAAGTTTCTCTTATCTACAACTGATCTAACTTAAGAAATGTACTGCAATGGTACACATAAATACATTTGAGCTATGAACTCACCAGTACAGTAATCTTTTCTTAAACTTCATTCTCTAATAACTATTAGCTTTTTCGTTATTTAGTTGTTTATTTTTCAGGCTGTCTAATCTCTTAGAACACTATTTTTCATTTATATGACAAAATACTTCATATTTTCTCATCTCTCTCATGATTTGTATCTCTTCCTACTGTTTTTTGCAATCTGTATAATTTTGTACTTATTTCTCCTGCCTAAATTCAATGTTCACTTTTTAGATGCCTTATCATATTTATCTTTTTACATTATTTATCAATAACTACAACATTTCTTTGACATTTCAGAACATTCTAAAATGTTATCACTGGCAGGTCTTATTGACACAAAACTATACAACAGCATTATTTGATAGAACTTGCTGGGAGAGTGGAAATAGTATATTTTTGTGTTGCTTTGTATGGTACACACTTGCAGTATTTGGATATTGAGCACTTGAAATGTGGCTATTAAGATTGAGAAAATTAATTTTTAATTACATTTAATTTTACTAGCTAGATGTAATAACAATACTCATAATCATCTGTCTTCTTTTTCTTGGATTACTATTGCCATTAATGCCATAAATGTTTATTGCATGCATGAATGAAAATATCCATGCATTAATTAACACATGTATTAATACATGCACCACAAACCTCAGTTCTTAAGGACTCTACTATACTTTACCCTGGATGGTTATTTTTAGAATATAATTCAGTTTCATGTATTTATTATCTTCTTTTTCTTTTGTTCATCTCTCCACCTTTCCATCTCTCATTTTTTAAAAATTTTAATCATTGATTTTAGCTTTCTATGTAGTGTTCATATATTCTTGGTGACAATATATATATTCTTGGACTTGATCTTAGATATTACCTATCTGGGACGGCTTCCCTTCAACCCAAATGATCTTTAAGATGTCTAGCAGAAGTAGTGTAGGTTTCGAACTAATCGAAAATGTTTCATTCTCAAGAATTTGACAATAGGAGCACTTTCTATTTGAAAGCCTATCTCTTCAAGTTGTTGTCAGGGCACATCTATCTTACACAGTTTTCAGAACAAATGTCTCCTTCTTAAAGAGGACTTCCCTGGCATTTCCAACCAAAGTGGATCATGATCACCTAAAATATCATCCTGCATCATTTTCTTAATGGTCTTTATGACTATCTAAAATGGCCATATTCATTTATTTGCTGCTTAGAAATATTCACTCATAAAAGGAAATAATTTTAAGAAAATATTTCTGCAGACTCATATTCATGCATTTCATGAGAGCAAAGTCTTTCTCTCTTGCTCAGTACTGTGTATAACATTTTGCAGTATACAAATGAAACCCATGTTTGAATAAAGTTCTCTTTCTTTCTCTCTGTTGCTCACTCTCCCTTTCTCTCCAAAAAAAAAAAAATACTATTTCCATGATAATGATAATTATAATATTTGTTAATCACTAGATCTTACTATGGACCAATAATTCTACTCAGACTGTTTTACTACTCTATTCAATGACTTATAGTTTTACACCTGATGGTTTATAAGACTCACAGAGCTAGGTCATTTATCCAAGGGCAAATAGTATGTTAAATGTCAGGCCCAAAGTTTTGGCATATGTCTCTTTGCTAATAGCTTCAGATAACTTCTAATTTTTGAAACAAGCTGTTGCACCTTTAAATAGGCAAAATAGTAAGTAGGTAAAGATTCCCAGAAATTGCAGATTATATTATGAGAATGAAGGTGGCAACTATTTTAATGCCCAGTGTTTCCTAGCTTCTTTAAGCTAGAAGAGAATAAAGGATGATCTTTGTTCTTAAAGGTTCTACTAATAAAAATCTTAATTCAGTTCTTAATTCTTCTATAATAATAATTATAAGACTGTAAGACTAATTTGAAATCATCAGTACCTTATGATCAATCATTTAATCCTATATACGGAAGGAAGAAGAAATTAGAAAGTGATGAAATAAAATGAAATGTTGAAAATAGTGAATATGCATTATCTGTTTTCGTGTGTGTGTGTGTGTGTGTGTGTGTGTATGTGTGTGTGTGTGTACAAATAGTTTCAAGAAAATCTAAACAAACCAATTAATAACTTAATAAAACTTAGAATCACTGGTAAAAAATCAATGCATGGGTTACATAATTTAAGAAAACTTTTTGACATTTTTCTCTATTAAAATTAAATGTTATAAATCAGAATGAAGAGTTATTTGATATTGCTCAATATATTTAAATTAATTTATATTAACATTTAGATTTTTTATCTTCTTAGAGATCTTAGAAAAACCACATAAATTTACATAAAAACTTTTCTAAGTGAATTGTAAAATGTGTGTGTGTGTGCATGTGTGTGCATATGCAAGTGTGTGGGTGTGTTTGCTAGAGTACATTTTATGAGGGCATTTACAGGCATAATCATGAGCAAATGTAGGTTTTTTTTATAGCCAAGGCAAATGAAGCATGCCTTCAATTAGAAACTTCTGAAAATACACTGTGATAACCTACTGAGAATGGAATTGCTTTTCTTCACAGCATCACACCCACCACTCTATAGAAGCCCATAGCATAGTGTGTAAGTGTTGTAAGTGCAATATGCTCTTCTTGAATCATTTTAGTTCATTTAAATGCATTTTGCATTTCAAATACCATTCCAAGATTATACATCTGATATCTCAGAATATGCACATGCTGCTTTTAGAGTTCAGTATGTAAAATAAGTGAACCTCAAAAGTCTTAGAACCATGTTTTATGTAAATGAATATGTGAAACTTTAGATTACTAAGGCTTTTCTAAAACACCTGAAACACTGAAATCCCCAGTTCCCTAATGTGTGATTATTCTATTTTAGCAGTAAATGTTTAATTTTCTATGTATTTAAGCAAGAAGTCAGAAAAAGTCATTCCGTACCACATGTTAAAAGCAAAATATACATAATCCCAGGGGAAAAATGAGGCATTTTAGTAATTGATAGGTAACAAAATCAATACCAAATCCTTAAGCTAACAATTCGTCCTTTGGTGCTATAGTAGTTTTTTAAAATTCAATATCTAACTTTTCATCACTAGTGCATAGATAATTGATTTTCACATATTGATTTGGCATTGTGAAATTTTACCAAGCTCAATTATTAATTCTAGTGCTTTTCTGTTATCTAAGGAGCTTACAACTGTCTTCTCCCATTTCCCCTCTCCCATCCTTTGTCATATATTTAATACTTACACATGTTGTAAAATCACAACATATTGCTACTACTTTTGTCTTACACAATCAGATCTTTCAGTGTGATTAAAAAGAAAATAAAAATGAAGTGACATTAAAGTAAAATGTATTGATTCAGTGTCAGTATTTAGGTATTGTGTATTTTTCCTCCATGGTATTTTAGGTATGCAAGATATCGAGAAAAGAATAACTCCACTCAAGGACTTTACCTCTTTTTTCTGGGGAAAGGATAAGTATATTTTCAGTCATACACAGGAAGTTGTATCAAGTTAGGTAAAATTTTGGCCTTATTATTTTTATTTGGAAATTAAATATGGTTTAATGAAATGCATATGGGTGCCAAATTGACAAGGGATAAATTTGAGATGGTTAATGTAATGTATCGGCTTGACTAGGTTAAGGGATGTCTGGAGAGCTGGTAAAACATTATTTCTGAGTATGTCTGTGAAAATGTTTCTGATAGAGATTGGCACTTGAATTAGTATACTGAACAAAGGAGATATTACTCTTACCAAGGTGGATGAGCATCATCAAATCCATTGAGGGCCTATATAGAACAAAAGACTGAGAAAAGGCCAATTTGCTTGAGTTAGGAAATCGATCTGAGATAGACAATCCATCTTTCCTCAGTCATCAGTGCTATTTCTTGGGACTTGGGTCTTGACTTGGAACTATTCCACTGACTTTTATGCCTCCATCTTGCAGATGGAAGATAGTGGGACTTTTTAGCCCTCATACTCACATAAGCCAGTCTTCATCATAAATTTTTTTAATGTATCTATCTTCATGGGTGTGTGTCTACTGGTTCTGCTTCTCTAGTGAACCCTGGCTCTAGTGAACCAGAGAATATTGGTTTTAAAGGTTTTTTTTTTAATTTTGTTTACTTCATTATATTAAAAATGTCACTCTGGTTTCCATAATTTATCACCAGAAGTCTGCATTCATTATTCCATTTTTTCCACTTGTATGTAATGAGTATTTTCCCTCTGGTTGCACTGAAGTATTTCTGCGTGTCCTTTAAACTAGTTTTAATATGATATAACTATGTGTATATGTATTTTTGTATTGGTTCTTGATATTTATTCTGTTTGATGTTTTTTGAGTTTCTTAAATTGGTTAGGGTCTGTCATTAATTTGGGGGAATGAAATGGACATTACTTCTTCAAATATTTTTCTACCCTATTCTTTCTTCTTTTAACATTTCAAATAACAAATATGTTAGATCCTTTTATAATGTCTTGTAGTTCTTAGATGCTGTATTTTGTTCTCAGTTTTGTTTTCTATTGTTTTAATGAAGTCTTAGGCTTAGACAATTATTCTGTCTCTGTATCTTGTGGGCGAGCTCTTCCCAGACATTCTACCCTGTCCTCAGCTGGAGGTCCATGCCCAGACTTATTTCTTCTCCTAATCGAGAAAAAAATATTTTTTTCTCTTCCCCAGAAAAAATAAGTTTCGCAAGTGTCCTAAGGATACCAGGATTCGCTGCTCTTTCACATATAATTTAATGGTTTTTTTTTTCTAAATAAAATATAATAGGCAGTATCCAGGCCCTTGTCATTTGTTGAGAAGGAAGTTTTCTTGGAGCTCTCATCTTCTTCCCAAACTTTATGTGAGCACTCAGTATATCTATGTGAAGAAGCCTGGAGTGTCTATATTTCATTCTGGACAGGCTCTTTCCCAAACTAACCTTTTAGTGCTTGGTACTACAAAATGCCTGAGATTCATTATTTTGTAAAACTTCAATATATTTAAAAATATTTAACATATTGTTGTTCTCTTTTCTACATATTTGGCATGTCTTGTGCCATGTGTAATAAATATATCCCTTATAGTTATGTGTAAATATAATGTGTAAATATGTAAATAATGTAACTTAACTTATGATCTATTTTTAGGTTCATTAATTAAATTATAATAAATTATATTAAAGTGAATTTAAGTGCTTCTCTTATGTAATATTTATTCTTTCTAATTATTTTTGTATTTAAAATATTAATGCATCTCTTTATCAGTGGAATTATATTCTAACTTTAAATTTTTTTTGTGTGTGTGTGTGTTGGAGTCTCACTCTGTCGCCCAGACTGGAGTGCAGTGGCCGCTCCCGGCCACCGCAGCCTCGACCTGCTGGGCTTTTGGCGATCCTTCCGCCTCAGCCTTCTGAGTAGACGAAACTACAGGCGTGCACTGCCACACCCGGCTGATTTTTTTTTTAATTTTATTGTAGAGATGAGGTCTCGCCTGCCCAGGCGGGTCTCAAACCCACAGGCTCAGGCAATCCACTCACCTCAGCCTCCCAAAGGTGCAGGATTACAGGCTGAGCCACCAAGCCCGGCTTTTAAAAAATTTTATATTGCATAATTCCTATGTGCTTATGTATCACCCAGGGATTTTTTTCTCGTCTTAAATATATATTTTTGAACTTATAATATTAATATAATTTCACACTTATAAATTTGGAAAAATATACAAAAAAACTGTCATATTTTTCTCATATTTATCCACTGTTATCGTTTTCCCTCTTTGCTTTATCACTTGTTCACTCTCCTACTCTTGTTTTCTCCTTATACATAGATGCAATGTTTATTTTCTTGATTCCACTAAATACTTTGAGAGTAATTTGACATCATATATCTTTTATAAGTACTTCGTGCTTTAACATTTTTAAATCCTCAATTTATATTCAAATGTTGTTGAGTGTTTCAGTAATATTGTCTATATCTTTTAAATTATCTGGTTCATGATTCAAACTAGAATTATATATTGCAATTAATCATTATGAGTCTAGAGTTGCCTTTATTTTTGAATGGTTCCTCAGCCCCTCTTTGACATTCATGATCTTTTCTGAAGTTCCAAGTCTTTTATTATTATTTGCTCTCTGTTAAAATAATTTCTTCACCAACTCTTCAAGAATAGGTTTTGTTAAAGTGCATTAAAATGAAGACTAGATATGAAGAATTCCTGACCAAAGTCAATTAAGTCTCATAAGTGACTTTAGCTTGATTTGTACTTTCCTGTAAATGCCTATATTAAAGTAAAATATTATTTAAAGTTAACCAATTGGAAGCAGTCAACAAACTTTTAATTATGTAACTTGGGAATTTCCGACGGAATAGACCAAGTAAGGCGACTGAATAACTAACCAACCAAAGTTTTCTTTGCTTTGTTTCCATGTTGATCCTATATACATGCCGCTTCTTCACATTCCCTCAGTAGATCTCTCAAACCACTTCCAGATTCATAAATCACTATTTGTTCAAATAAACGTTTTCATATTTTACTTTGCATTAGTTTATCTTAACAGTTTGCTAGCAAAAAAAAAAAAAAATGTTTTCCTTTACATAAGATTGTCTGTTTCCCCTTCGTTCTTGGTATATTTCACTGAATATAGACTTTATGATTGACCTGTCTTTTCTTTCAGTGACTGAAAATGTACCACTTCATTCTGGCTCAGCTCTCAGTTAGGACTGGCTGCCGCAAGGACAAGGAAGAAGCTGAGAGTGCCCACTGACTCTGACTTCCACAAGTTGTTCTGCCTCTCAGATGCCAGGCAGGCGTGGAGACTCAGTTCCCTTCTCAAGGGATGCAAACGGGTTTTGTGGGTGAAACAGATTAGTGACTAACTAGAATTTGCCCCGCCTCTTTAAGTCTCACGCCTGCGGAGTGGTGGAGGAGATTCAGATGCCTCTTGGGCGCTACTGATACTACTCTGGGGAAAGAATCAAGTACCACCTCTCGCTTCTGCTCTCTGTAGGTTGGAAAATCAGCTCCCTACTAGGTCCCACCCACACCATGTTGGTTTGAATGGAGCCCTGTCTCCTGCTTCCACATTTGGTAGAGTAGGTTTAAAGATGAGCTCCTTGCTAGCTCTTGATGAGGGCACTGATGGAAGGTGGCACTGTGGTGGTGGAAGGGGGGAAGCGTGCCGCTTTTGTGTTGGTTATTGGCTGGAGTATAGTGAGTCCTGCCAAAAAACTTTTTCTGTTGTGAAGCCACACTTTCCCCGATCCTTTGGCTAGGGGAAACTAAGGCTTTAACTTGGAGCTTTTTGTCTGTGCCTATTGGTGGTTTGGGACAGGCAAGCTTCTCCAGAACCTGTCTGGATATACAGGGGGTGACAAGGAGACTTGGTGAACTCACTGTCATTTGTTGACTAGGACAAGAAAATATTTTAAGTGAGAAAGAGTGTGTGTTGAGGGTGAACATAGGAGGTGAGGAATTTTTATTTCACCACAATGAGTTCAAATTTTCTGCAGAGCAGTGGTAATATGGTGTAGAGGTGTTGGGCAAAATACAAATTCAATAAAAAAGAAAGCAGTATGGAGAGAAACCTATTTGTCTGTTTCTCTCTGGGAATTGTATGGGGTAAACACTGTATTTTATTTTTTTCAAAATCATTTCCATTTATAATATATAAATGTTAGTCTTAATGTGAGTCCATCAGAACACATTTGGCATCTTGGAAGAAATAGGAGAGATAAATATAAAATGAGCTACTTGGTGGCACATTTAAGTGGTTTGTTTTTCACAAAATGTCCCAGAAAGGAGTCAAGGTGCCTGACATCTAGTCTTTTAAGTGTCTTTCTCTCCAAAACATATCTGAACATCCAAATGTGAAAGAGAGGAAATTGGGTACCTCAAAATGACTCTTTTAAGAGCTTTCTCTAGTTCCAAAAGAGATTTGTTTGCTTCTGAGAGATTTATTTTGTTATTATCACATCTGAAATGTGCTAGAAAGAAAGAAAAAGACTTTTGTTAGCTCAGAACAATAGTAAATCAGCTATCTTAAGTGCATTTCTGTCTTAAAGATTTATTTTGTTTTGTTATAATTGAGATGAGTCAAGGAGACAACAGTCAGGAAACACTTTTGATTCTGCATCTGGACAAAGGTCAGTAACTTCAGACTCAAGTATCCTTGGAGTGAAAACATTTTCTAAATATCTATTGATGGGAAATGCTGCTCTAGTGAGGATTATAGCACAGCTCTAAGAGTCTACTCTCCATCAAAATGCTAGAAAAAGCAAATATTTTAGAAAATATATTTACAAGTACATTAGTAAGTTAAATATAGAGTAGATATACTGTTTGAGACAATCTACTTATTGCATTTTGAGATAGTTAAACTGTTTTTAGTATAACAACCACCAACTTTAATTCTATATGAGACATAGTTTTTGTCAGGCACTCATTGACTTTACACATATATATATGAAGTATGTGGCTTTTAGATTTATTTGCCACTTGCCATTCCACATTCAAGTTATTTGCCCATTTCTTAATCTGGTTATTTCTTTTGTTGTTGTTGAGCTGTTTGAATTTTTTATATATTTTGGATATCAATCCCTTTTCAGATGTATAGTTTGCAAATACATTCTCCTGTCCTATATATGGTTTCTCTGTTCCATTGATTGCTTCCTCCATTGTGCAGTAGCTTTTTAAATTGTCATAATTCCATTTGTCTATATTTGCTTTTGTTGTCCAGGCTTTTGAGGTTTTATCCAAAAAATTCTTGTCTATGAGGTCTGACAATAAGTTCACAAACTCCTCCTAGAAAAAATGCTACATCCATGCCATTACTAATTTATTAAATTACGAAGTTTTCAAGAGTAGAATTTTTTGAGGGTAGGCTTTGCATTTAGCACATTGGTTCCCACATAACAAGAACTCAGTAGCTATTTTTGAATGACATAGAATCTTTATTAAGATTTAATGTCATTGATTTCCAGAATTTTATTTACCATCAAGCTTGATTAAAATATTTGCCTTGGCAGATAGAATTGAATCAATTAATAAGAATTATACGAGATCAGTATTCTGATGCTATAGGAATATATGATTCTATACTACTGAATTGTATTTTCAAAATTCACTTTTTTTTTAGAGGTGGGGTCTCCTCTGTCACCTAGGTTCACCTAGGTTGGAGTACAGTGGCATGTTCACAGCTCATGGCAGCCTCGACCTCCTAGGCTCAGGTGATCTTTGATCTTCTTGCCTTAGCCTCCCAAGTAGTTGGGACTACAAGCTTGTGCCACCATTCCTGGCTAACATTTTGTAGAGATGAGTTCGTCCTATATTGCCTAGGGTGGTCTTGAACTTGTGGGCTCAAACATTCCTCCTATTTTGGCCTCTGAAAGTGCTAGGATTACAGGCGTGTATCACCATGCCCAGCCCCAAATCACTCTTTTAAGTTGTTTAAATATTTTAAAAATTGAAAAACAAACATTTAGTCTATTAACATTTTATACATTTAAAAAATTTATTTGTAAAATCTTAATATTCATGTCTCATCAAAAACAATGAATTTGCAATTCACACATTGTTTTAACTTATACTTTATTTTAAAACACCTGCTCAATGAAAATGAATTAGTAAAAGTAAGGAGATTATGTATAACACAATCAATATTTTCTTCTAAAGCCAGAAAAACAATATAATATACAAATGACATTGCACAATCAAAATTGACCCAAGTCAACTCTTCTCTAGTGTTATTTAAAAGCAAAAAAATAAAAATAAGAAAAATAAAAAAAAACCTATTCGAGAGGTTGATATAATGTGAAATCATAGCCATAATCGAGGATACATGTCTATGCCTGAGAGACTAACATATTTCAACTGAACTTACAGTAAAACAATTTCTTGTTTAGAGGAATAGACATAATGAATCTAAATATGATAAAAGTTGGAGATATTCCAAAGAAATTAGCATGATGTATTTTATCTATAATTTTCATTCTAAGGCAGTGTTTTCTAGTGCTGTCTTAAAGAATAAGTGACTTAAAAAAGGAAATTATCAAGGATTCTCAAACACAATTTGGAAGAAATTCTGAAAAGTATAAAGATGGTTAGAGAGTTGGAGTGTAGTTCTACATTGTGCGACTATGACCAAGTTTCTAAGTCTTCATATCTTCATTCACGAATTCAATACAAAACATTATGTCAGCCGGGCTCGTTGGCTCAGCCTGTAACCCCGCGCCTTTGGGAGGCTGAGGTGAGTGAATTGCCTGAGCCCACGGGTTCGAGACCCGCCTGGGCAGCGAGACCTCATCTCTACAGTAAATCAAAAAATCAGTCGGGCGTGGTAGCGCATGCCTGTAATTCCGGCTACTCGGAAGGCTGAGGCGGAAGGATCGCCGGAGCCCAGCAGGTGAGGCTGCGGTGGCCAGGAGCGGCCACTGCACTCCAGACTGGGCGACAGAGTGAGACTCCAACTCAAAAAAAAAAAAATTATGTCCTAAGGTTTGGAGAATTAAGTGGAAATCCCATAGTTTTTAGCAGAACATCTGAAAAATTGAAAGTGTTCAAGAAGCCTAAGCTCTCAAAAAAAGAACAGTATAAAGAAGTTTTAAACAATTAATTAACTAGTTAAGAATCTGTTAAATTTTAAGTATATTTTTAAAATCTGTAAATAAATTGGTATCAATGACTATTTATTGTTACTTCAGTATTTTAAATACAACTAATACAGTGTAACCACAATATTAATTGATGCAAAATAGCTAAAATTAGCCTTTAAATGTCAATGTAATATGTGATTTTCAACAACTGAAAATATCTACAAATGGCAAAATAAGATCTCAAAGATATTTTTGTGAGTTCAGTTTCATTAAATACACTGATGATAAGTGACAGAAGAAAGCTAGCTAGGTATATATATATATCTTGTTTTGTCATGTTTTTATCATTTTATAAATGTGACTTTTTTTTCCACTATGTGCTATTAGGAAACAAACATAATGTAGAGAATGCCAAATTAGTTTTTTCAAAGTTATCATTTTGTTAACATAATGGAACAAAATTTCCTATGTATTCCTAGATATGTTTTCTACTTTCTTGAAATAAAGTTTTAAATATCTAGTGCTATTTCTTCTTAAAATTAAATATTCATTCCTTTAAAGTATGCAGCCTACTGCTTAGTAGATAACTATATTACTGTGCTTATATTTGTATATAAAATATGTCATGTATTAAAAAGTGTGTGTACATATATAAAACAAATGCTGAACCTTATTTCATGTTAAAACCAATGCAACAAAGTCTTTAGGGATAAAGAATTTAATCACATGAGGGAATTAAACTCTTAGGAGCTCTAGGGGTCTATTGATTTAAATTATCTTTTCATATCTTTAAAAGACCAATATGACCTTACCAACCATTGTTTGCTTCTCTGCTTTAATAAATGTCCAGATTGGAGCTGAAACCTAAACTACCAGGGATCAATCACACATTGCATCATTTCATCCTAAACCAAGCACTTGGAATTATCACATCCTATTTTTGACAAAGGAGATGAAAAAAGATAAAAACAAAACCAGTGTTAAAATTCTGAATGTGTTTTCTAAGCCACAGAAGTCTTTATGCTTTTCTAAGTTTTCCACGTCTCCAAAAATTCTTCTTGCAAAAATTATCTGTGGATGTATGTATTATCTATCTATTGTCTGTCTATCAATCTATCTTTCTATTATCTTTTATTATCTATTTATCATTTATAGATGTGTATATAGAGGCATCTATTATTTTGTGGAATTATTTATTTGCTATAAGGCTAACAAATTTTTAAATACAAACTGTTTTATTTATCACCTGATAAAAATTATAATTTTTTTTTGTTAGACCTATTAGTTTTACAAAATCTTTGGAGCATTTTACAGTTTTTTTTTTCTTTTTCCTACTTTCTATCCCCCAAATCACTTCTTTCAACAGTCAACAAATATTGTCTAATGTGTATCATGCTCTAGACAAAGGGTATACAATGTTGACCGGAAGTAAAAATGGTTCTTGCCCTATGAAGCTTATACTTTCATAGGAATGACACATAAAATATCAAAAGTTCAAAAATAATTACAATTTGCGGTTTTATATAAAGAGACTGTAAATTTCTAAAGGAAGTTATAAAATAATACATAATAGTTTCTCGGTTTGGAGAAAATATTGTGGATTTGGTTTTGGTTTTAGATGTGAATTTTAGTTAATTTTGAGACTTCTAATAGTAGAAAACCAATAGGAAATGCAGTACACATGTTTGAAACTCAAAAAACAGCTCAAAGATGAAGTTATGCAATTGAAAGTTATCTGCATATATTAATAGATTAGAATGAAAATTGTTACTGTGGATGATAATGCCAACAATGATAGTGCAGAGTGAGAAAATAAAATATCAGGAAATGGAAGGACAAATATCTCTACTATTTTTATTCCAGTAGAGAAGATGGAAAGTATAAAAGAGTTTAAAGATTAATGACCTTAGAGGTGAAAAATAAAATGGAGAATATTCCATCAGCAATTTTACACCCTTTGCCCTGTGTTAAGATAAAGTTAAATTTAAAATATATCCAGAGCCTTTGCCTAGGGTCTTTCTAGTTCAGTAATGTTAAATTAATCAGAATGAAAGGCAAAAATAAATGAGGTAACTTGAGATTATAAACTAGCTAGAAGAGGTAGTGAATGATGTTGAATGGTCTTTATATAAAGAGTTCATTTTCTTCAAGAAAAAAACAAGTTGGAGCTCGGCTCAGTGGCTCAGCCTGTAATCCCGCGTCTTTGGGAGGCTGAGGTGAGTAGATTGCCTGACCCCGCGGGTTCGAGACCCACCTGGGCAGCGAGACCTCATCTCTACAATAAATCAAAAAATCAGCCGGGCTTGGTAGCGCATGCCTATAATTCCGGCTACTCGGAAGGCTGAGGCAGAAGGATCGCCGGAGCCCAGCAGGTCGAGGCTGCGGTGGCTGGGAGCAGCCACTGCACTCCAGTCTGGGCGACAGAGTGAGACTCTAACTCAAAAAAAAAAAAACAAAAAAAAAAAAACCAAGTTGGAACAAAACACACATTTGTAGAATCATAAATTTTAGATCAAGGAAAATATTTTGAATAACTATGCTATTATGTGTATTTACAATCCTTTAGGGAAGTTTAGCCCTTAACCTCCATAAAAATATATGAATTCACACTTCAAATATAGCATTTGAGGAAAGTACATATATGCTTATTTTAAAATGTAATGCAATTGCTTCCATAGTACCACATTTGAAACTCACTGCCATTAACAGCCCAACAAACAGCTGAAGCAGGAAATAGAAATTTAATCTCCTGAGATTTCTTTATATATTTTTTCTCTGAGAAGTGCATATTCTCTTACATTCACAATTACTTTATTCTATCATATACATAAAAATAAATGATCTGTTTTTAAAGCAGTTTTTATTTATTTATTTTTCATTTTTGATGGAAGATATGCTGCTTGTAAAACAAGAAAGCAGACAAACTTTGTGTGTCCTTTATTAATGTGTCCCTGAAAGGGCTATTTTAGGATGAATACATGAACAAATGGATGCTAATTGTTTTAACTTAGAATTTCTCAACAACTTAGTTATCAAATGATATCATTTAAATAGACTTACAATAAACCAGGTATGATTATTTTGATTCTTTAGTCCTTGGATTAAATATGTAAATATAGCCTAATCACCAATGATCAAATGTCTAAGCCAGATTATTTGGACTACACAGATAATAATTTTAGTGATGCTTTGAAAAAGCTCAAGAATATAGAACAGTGAAGCAATAACTAAATTGGGTACATCACAAAATTATGCAGATCTCACATACATGCATATAATTTTAACTTTAGTACTAATTCAGAAAATATAAAGCCTCGTCAGATAAAAGAAGATAAATAATAAGTTTTGTCCATTAATACATCCATACACATGGGAAAAATTGTTTGGAAAATGAAAAACAAAAATGACATATGAATTTTTTTTTTTTTTTTTTTTTTGAGTCAGAATCTGTTGCCCAGGTTGGAGTGCAGTGGCAGGGTCACAAGCACCGCAGCCTCGACCTGCTGGGTTCAGGTGATTCTTCTGCCCCAGTCTTCAAAGTAACTGAAACTACAAGCACATGCCACCACGTCCAGCTAATTTCTTGATTTATGGTAGAGGTGAGTTCTCACCAATTTGCCCAGGCTGGTCTCAAACCCCTGGGTTCAGGTAATCATCTAGCCTCGGCCTCCGAAAGTGCTGGGGTTACAGACTTGAGCCACCATGCCTGGTTGACATGTGACAATTTTGTGAAGAGAGTTTATTTTATTGTATACGCTGGGATTAGCACGGTTTATTTGTAGAGAGGAATTGATTTTGTTGTTTATTCCTATTTCATTACTTAATAAAGTATTGTCAAGTCTGCAAAATTTTCAGTTTTGCAACACTTTTAGTTGCTAAGAAATCAGTCCAAGGTTCCTGTGAGTACATTCAGAATTCTAGTTCATGATGTGGAAGATAGCACAATTAATGTAGTACAAAAGAAATACTTAAAATGTAAGCCCTTAGATCCCTTAGACTTTACTAAGCCAAACAAATCTGATTCTTGAGAAGGCTAATGGAACCTTAAATAAAAGCTCTTTGGAAGCCATAGTTTACTGCAGGAAAATGATATAAACTAGCAACAACATTGGAATAAGGATATGTCTCATAGTCAAAAGTTGTCTCACAACAAAGGATCGAAAGTCCAGACACAGGCTTCTGTTGTCCTCCCTTTACTGGGCCACGACATAAAGGACATGGTTGCTCTCCCAAATCAGGAAACAAGGATATGTGCATAGAATAACTTGGGACTGGGAAGTCCATTAGATTCTCAGTCAGGACTTCGCTGCTCAGTTAGGTTTTTTCTTGCTAAATGTCCAGACACAATGACAGAGCACTTATCCTAGTAGTTTGAATAATTGTCCACAATTCTTCTCTCCTTGTATGGACTCCCCAGAGTGTATTCCCTTGTATTTTCACTTCAGGCTGCACTATGTGAATTTTCCTTGCCTACTGAATATTTGTGAAAATAACAATGCATCCATTTTGAGCCAGGCTAAAATTGGTTACACCTGTTTCTACATGTTCTTACACCTGTGTCATTGCCATGTGTTTCACATGTCCTTGCTAGCCCAGTGGTCCAAAGTGTATCAGCAACTCCTGCAGTTGTCCCAGTCTTAACATGTCTCTTTAGGAACACTTAATCTGCTGAATCAGCAGAACCTACCCATAGACATATGAGAAATACATGTTATGGGAGTATTCAAATGAGCTTTATTTTTTGTTATGTAGCAATAGTTGATACATCGTTCTAGTCTGATTTCTTCCTCAAGAAGCCTTATTACATTTCAATGTTGGAGCCAAAATGGATGAATTAGAGACAAGGAAGGCAGAGGCAAGTCTACCCAGTCTGCAAATGGTAAGTAGTTGTTATAAATGATCATATATCAAGCCAAAATTACTTCATGTAAAAATATACAAAAATGATTTTATTTGTATTTACTTTATTTTTTCCATATAAGAACCAGAATGATGTATTAAAACAAAAATCATTCATCTTGCAATTAAAATAAAATCTCATGTAATTACTATGTCCCAACCAGTCACTCTTCATGGCCTGACCAATGCCTTCCTCTCAAGGCTTATCTTAATCCAAACTCTCTCACATTTGTTTTTCTTCCAGTTACACTGATGTTATTAAAATCCTTCAAGTGTCATCATTTTATCCCCTTGCTACAACTAATTACGCTGTCCTCACCCTCTCTAAACAACTTTGTTTTTCCAGATATTACTGCCTTCTTCAAAATTTTCTGTTGGTTCACTTTAGTATTTATTTTATTTTATTTTTAATTTATTTTATTTTAAAGATGTGGGCTACAATTCAGGATTAGGTATACAAGTGGTCATCATAAAGGTAAAGTTTGAGCCTCCTTTTGGTCTATGATTTGCTTGGTTTGAGATCAGGTACCCTTCTGAAAGTTATATGCCACCCCCCACCCCCCACCCCCACCGCTTCTGGTGGTTTCTGGCTATTGTCAATGCCATTCTTATGGTATTATGGTAAATGTTCAGGGACAGGTTATGAGTGAGAACATATGGTACTCAGTTCTTTATTTTTGTGATAAATCATTGAATATTATGGACTCTAAATCCATACAATTTGTTGTGAAGACTATAATTTTGTTGTTTATTATGACTGCATAATATTCAATTTTGTATATGTTCCACACTTTTAAAATTAGATCCAGTTTCAATGGGAGGCACAGTTGGTTCCGCATTTTTGCAACTGTAAATAGTGCTGCAATAAACATGCTTGTGCAGGTATCTTTTTTGTAGAGTGATTTAAGTTCCTCCCAGTATATTCCCAGAAAGGGAAATGCTGGGTTGTGTGGAAAGTCAATTTCTAGCTCTTTTAGGAATTGCCATACTCTTTTCCATTGAGGTTGAACTAGTTTCCACTCCCACCAACAGTGTAGTAGCATTCTCTTTCTTCCACATCTTCACCAGCATCTATTGTTTTTTGATTTATTAATGATGACCATTCTTACTGGAGTTAGGTGGTATCTCGATGTGGTTTTGATTTGCATTTCTCTGATGATTACTGAGACTGAACATTTTTTCACGTGTCTGTTGGCTGTTTGTATGTCTTCTTTTGAAAAGTGTCTATTCATATCTTTTGCCTACTGTTTAGTTGGTGTTTGTTAGTCTCCTTTTGGCACATTTGAGTTTCTTGTAGGTCCTAGGGGTAAGGTCTTTGTCACATAAACAGTTGGCAAATATTTATTTCCATTCTGTGGACTATCTCCCTGCTATTTTGTTGGTTTATTTTGCTTTGAAGAAGCTTTTCATTCTGATGAGGCCCCACGTGTCTATCTTATCTCTTATGGCATGGGCTTTTAGAGTTTTGATCCGGAACTGGTAGCCTATTCTGATTTCCGTAATGGCGTCTCCTGCATTTTCCAGGATTCTTAAAATTTGAGTTTTTACATTTAGGTTTTAATCCATTTGGGGTTGATTTTTGTGTATTTTTATAGGTGGGAGTCCTGTATCATTCTTCTGTATGTGATCAGTCAGTTTTCCCAGCACCATTTACTGAAAGTGTTCTCCTCTTCCCAGTGGTGGTTGGTGGGGGTTTGTCAAAGATGAGTTGTTTGAGAAATTGAGGTTTTGCTTCTGGAATCTCTATCTTGTTCCATTGGTCTATATGCCATTTCCTGTACTTGTGTCAAGCTGTTTTGATTGTTGTATCCTCACAATAATGTTTATAGTCTGGAATTGTGATACTTCCAACTTTGTTTCTTTTACCAAGAATTGTTTTGGTTATTCATGGTCATTTTTGTTTCCATATGAATTTCTGTATTCTTTCCAGGTCTGAGAAGAATGATGTTGGCAATTTAATGGGTATAGCATTGAATCTGTGGGTTGTCTTTGGTAGGATGGACATCTTAACAATGTTGATTCTTCCAATTCATGAACATGAAATATTTTTCCATTTGTTTGTGTCGTCTTCGACTTCTTTGAGCAGTGTTTTGCAGTTTTTGTTGTAAAGATCTTTCACTTCCTTGGTTGGAAAGATGTCAAGGTGTTTCATTTTTTGTGTGGCTATTGTGAATGGGAATGTGCTTTTTATTTGGTTCTCTGACTGTTGTTGTGTAAGAATGTGACTTTCTTTTGCACATTTATTTTGTACCCGGAGACTTTGCCAAAGTGCTTTATCAGTGCAAGGAGGTTTTTGACAGATTCTCTCGGATTTTCAAGGTACAGAATAATATTGTCATCCAAGAGGGATAACATAACCTCTTTTTTTCTATTTTGATACCCCTGATTTCCCTCTCTTGTCTGATTGCTCTAGCTAGGACTTCTAACACTATGTTGAGTAGAAGGGGTGAAAGTGGGCAATCTTGTCTTATTCTTGTTTTCAAGGGAAATGCTTCCAATTTTGTCTGTTTAGCACTAGGTTGACTGTGGATTTATCATAGATGGCTCTTACTATTTTGAGGTATGTTCCCTCTATGCCTAGGTATTTGAGAGTTTTTATCAAGAAGTGATGCTGGATTTTAACTAATGCTTTTCCACATCTAATAATATAATCACATGATTCTTGTTTTTATATCTATTGGAGTATTTAATTAAATTTACGGTCTTGCAGGTGTTGTATCAGCCCTGCATCCCAGGGATGAGGCCTACTTGTTTATGGTGGATGATTTTTTTAGATGTGTTAAATATGTTTGCCAGAATCTTGTTGACAATTTTTTGAATCTATGTTCATCAGGGATATTAGCCTATAGTTCTCTTTATTTGTTGGATCTTTAAACAGTATGGGTATCTGTAAATAGTGCTGTAATAATGCAACTGTAAATATATAACTGTAAATAGTGTGCAATAAACTGTAAATATGTAATAATGCAACTGTAAATATGCAACTGTAAATAGTGCTGCAATAAACATGCATGTGCAGGTATCTTTTTTTGTAGAGTGATTTAAGTTCCTCCCAGTATATTCCTAGAAAGGGAAATGCTGGGTTGTGTGACATCAATTTCATAAAATGATTTAGGGAGAGTTTTGTCTTTCTTGATTGCCTGAAAAACTTTCAGCTGGATTGCTATGAGCTCCTCCATGTATGTTTTGTAGAATTCTGCTAGAAATTCATCTGCTCCAGGACTTTTTTATTGTTGGTAGCTTTCTTGTGACAGAGTAAATTTTCTGGGTTATTATTAGTGTATTTAGGATCTCAATTTTTTTTTTTCAACCTTTGGAGGTTTTGTGATGTTAGAACATCTTCCACTTCGTTTAGGTTACTGAGTTCTTTTCCATACATATGTGCATAGTAGTCTCTGATAATCTTCTGTATTTCTTAAGGTTCAATTGTTACTTGATCTTTTTCACTTATGATTGTGATCATTTGGACTTTTTCTCTCTTTTACTTTGCCCTTCCCACTAGGGGTCCATCAATCTTGTCCATCCTTTCAAAAAACTAGCCTTCTGTTTTGTTGATTTTTCTCTATGGCATTTTTATGTTCCATAACCCATATTTGAGCTTTTACTTTAGTGATCTGGATTCTTCTGATGAAGTTTGGGTTTTGGTGGTCTTGCTTTTCCAGCTGCCTTAGGTGATTTGTTAGGCTGTCAACTTACTCTCTTTTTATATACTTTTTCTTGATGTGTGTTTGTAGAAATATAAATTCCACTCAGTATTGTTGTCATAGCATCCCAGAGGTTGTAGTACATGTTTCTTCATTTTCGTTTGTGTATAGGAAACTTTTAATTTCTGTTTTGATTTCTGTGTTGACCCAGGAGTTGTTCAGCATCATGCTGTTTAGTGTCCTTTCTTTGTGGGTTTTGGAGGGAATTTTGCTTGTGGTGATATTTATTTTTATTCCACTATGGTATGAGAAGATGCAGGGTAGTATTTCAATGTTGTGAAATTTGTATATGCTTGATTTATGGCTGACGATGTGGTGTTGAGTAGAAGGTATATTTTGTGGTTGTTGGGTGGAGAGTTCTATAAGTATCTACTAAGTCCATTTGGTCAAGCGTCAAGTTGAGGTTCTGGATTTCTTTGTTGATTTTTCGCCACAATGATCTATCTAGGGTTGTTAGTGGAGTATTTAAGTCGCCAGCTATGATAGTGTTAAAGTCAATATATTTATTTAGTTTACTTAGTAGCTGCTTTATGAAGGCTGTTCCTCCTGTGTTCGGTACATATGTGTTTAGAACAGATATTTCCTTGGCCACTTGCTTTTGAGTCTCCACTCAGTCTCTCACACTACCACTTACACACAGAAATGCAAGCAGAATTGTCCATACAATCACTCACACACAGGGATTCACACAGTCTGTCTGACTATGCAGCAATATTACTGACTTTTTTCTTTTTCTCACTTTAATTACCTTCAGGGCTCAGCTCAAGTGCCATTTGTCATACAGTTCTCCTTAATCACAATGTCTAAATTTCCTGTCAGTCACCATCTCACACTACCTCTCTGGCATATATCATTCTTCGATAATTATGTTACTTACTTGATTAATTTACTGCCTTTTTTTCCTGGATTCATGGAAGCAGGACTTTTAGCTGTATTGTTTGTGTTCACAGTTGCATCTGTAGAGCTTAGAATTTATCTAAAATAAAGGAAATGCTCAAAAAATGTGTTAAAACTCCTGAACGATTACTCATTTCTTCATCCCTACAATCCACTGGGGGTTGTTGTTCAATGGATATAAAATTACAGCTACATAACATAAAAAAATTATACATATTTGCTGTGTAACCTGTTAACTATCGTTAAGACAATATAGTGTTGAACAATTAAAAATGTGTTGTCTCAAGTGTTCTTATCACACACACACACACACAAACGTACAAGGACACAAAGAAACTTTTGAAGTTGATAGATATTTTTATTTCATTGATTATGGTGATGATGTCAAGGATGAATACATATGTCCAACTTACCTGATTGTATACATTATGTACAATTTATTGTATATCAACTATACCTGAATAATGCTGTAAAATTGGGTAAATCAAAGAGTAGAGAAACTGGAAAAGATTAGTTGATGGTGTATATATTATATCCCATTTTAGTGCTATTAATTAATATGTAACAAGAAGCTTAACCAGCTAATTCAGTGCACTCAAAGAGCAAATGGTGAAGTTGGATTTTTAACTCATATTACTCTGACTCTAAGGATTACAGTATTACCATGAACATAGTGCATGACACTTTCATGGACACAGAATTGGCTGCCTAACCTAAACAAGTACAGATGCCTATGCTTTTGGTTTCCAGTAGGTGAAGATCTTATTTTGTTGAATTTATTCCTACAGTGACTCATCTACAAGTATACAATGCACAGATATAACAGTAGACATAAAAATTCAATAGAATTTCATATAACCAAAAAACTATTTGTTTTGCAATTAATAAAGTACAATAGAGTGGAAAAGATGTCTTGGGAGTTTCAAAATGTCTAGCTATGTAATTTTTTAGAAATCTGATGGCTATTATTCAATTAGATGAAGTCAAGGAATTCAGTGCAAGAATGAGAAAAAAAAATTTTCATTATTTTTTATTTCACTTGGAATCTAACACCAGGTATCTTGGGAAGTTGGCTTAAGTACAGCAATTAGAATAAGTCTGGATTTCTTTTAAGATAAAAAAGGTCAAAGTCGACAGATCACTCGGAATTATACATTTTGGTTTGCTAGGCTAGTCAAGTTGTCATCTTTTATTATCTATAAAGAAATTTTGAATTAACAGCAATTTTAGTAACACTGAAGGGAAATCACCAAATACCTATTGGATATTTTGTCTCCTATGTAAGCTATCAGATCTTTATCATCTAACTAATGATTTGCTTATTGTTCCCCTTCTCTTCAAATATTTACTACATTTGTAGTTTAAGAACTTACTTGTTTTAGTTTAAACTTTGTCTTTACTAAAGCATTCTGAGACCCCAGTAAAGGTGTTAAACCAACAATATTTATATTCATTCCATAATCTTCTTTTGTATCAGTTCAATACATTCATTTTAACTTTTAAGAAATCTAACTCCACTTTTTAACCCATCATTGCTATACCACAATGACTGGTTACCTTTGAAATAGCTTTATTGTTTTAGTTTTATGTTTAAGACAAATGGATTAAATTCCATTGTCCCCAAAAGTTCCCCTATATTTCTGTGTATTCCAGCTTGAAACTCACTCCTAGCAGAAAGGCAGTCTTCTGTCTTCTTTTCTTCTCTGAAACGAAACACAAGTAAGAAGTTTAGAAAACAGAAACAATATTCAATGAAATAAAAAACTATAAATTGAACCACAAGTTAAATCTTTAATTAAATAAAGAAATTCTAATAAAAGCAGGAAAAAATTGGAGTAAAATAAGATCACAGGAATCATTAGTTAAACATAGAAACTTCCAAATTATGGTGCATATCCTGAAGGAAAAATGTCAGAAATTCCTTTTCTAGAACACAAGCAATGGAAGCCTCTCAGAACTCTATGAATATCACAAAATGGCAAGGAAATGAGGGATAAACAAGAAAGATTGTGGTAGCATTGTTTTTTCAAGGAGTAATTTAGGAGATATCAGTTACTATGCCATAGATGTATGTCAAGTTGAGCAAAGTAAAAGTGAACTCCACTCCATCACCAACATAAATGACTCTCATTTACAAAAAACTTACAAATATCGTAGGTGGCTACATATGAAGTGAGTCAGTGAAATTTTGAAAAACATGAGAGTTCCTATCACTTCCACCATTTTCTCCTTACACCTTCAGTACATTCAAAAAAAAAAAAAATCTTACGTCCAAACATGCAAATTAATTTTTTAAAAGAACTTAGAAAATTAAAGATGGAAAGAAAATATTGTAAGGAATAAAATAAGAAGTGTATAAAAACACATTAAAAAATTGCTACAGAGCAAATAAAAATTATGAAAAATGGATGACAGTTTCATGGATTTTAAGTTAATAAAATCAGTCTACTGGAATCAAGACCAAAGAAGTAAAATTTAAAAAGTAAGCCTTTAAGATAAAAGTTAGATAAAGAAAATTAAATATGAAAACTTCAGTCTTGAAAATATGTATAAAAGAAAAATCAGGACACTCATAGATGTAAAACTCTTATTAGAACAAATAACAGAGAAGAGACACTGATGAGGAATTTATACAGGAAGAAAAAGAGAGGTTTGAAAAAAATTGAGTAAAGTCAATTTTTTTTTAACTTTCAAAATTTTTTTATTAAAAATTGTGGAGTACATTTCAGGATTAGGTATACAAATATTCACTGTGCAGGTGCTGTTGTTGATGAGGTATGCCCCCCCTTTCCCCAGGCAGATTTCCACTACTGTCAATCCCATCTCCCCACCCCGCACAGTTTCCTGCTACTGTCAATCCTTTTCTTAGAATATTGTGGTAGTAGTTCAAGGTCCACTTACGAGTGAGAATATGTGATACTCCGTTCTTTGTTTCTGTGAAAGATCACTCAGTATTATAGACTCTAATTCCATCCAGGTTGCTGCAAAGTTCATGATTTTGTTCTTCTTTATGGCTGCATAATATTTCATTGAGCATATGTACCACATTTTTTTATCCAGCCTTCTTTTGATGGGCAACACGGTTGGTTCCATGTTCCTGCTATTGTGAAAAATGCTGCAATAAACATACGTATGCAGGTATCTTTGTTATAGAGTGATTTGAGTTCTTCCAGGTATATTCCCAGTAGAGGGATTGTGGGGTCATATGGAAGATCAGTTTTTAGAACTTTTTGGAATCACCACACTGTTTTCCACAGAGGCTGTACTAGAGTGCACTCCCACCAACAGTGTAGAAGTGTTTCCTTTTCACCACATCCTCTCCAGCATCTGTTATTTTTTGAGTTATTGGTGATGGCCATTCTGAATGGAGTTGGTGGTTTTAATTTGCATCTCCTTGATGACTAGTGAGGCTGAACATTTTTTCATGTATCTGTTGGCTGCTCGTATATCTTCTTTGGAGAACTGTCTATTCATATATTTTGCCCATTTGTAATGGGGCTGTTTGTTTGGTGTTTTTTCCTTTCAGTACCTTTGAGTTCCTTGTAAATCCTAGATGTTAAGCCTCTGTCAGACATGGAGTGGCAAATATTTTTTCCCAGTCTATGGGCTGTCTTTCTACTCTCTTGATGATTTCTTTGGCTTTGCAGAAGCTTGTCAGTTTGGTGAGGTTCTTCTTGTCTATCTTATCTCTTATGGCATGGGCACTTTGGGTTTTGATCAGAAATTGGTTGCCAGTTCCAATTTCCATAAGAGTGCCTCCTGAATTTTCTAAGGTTCTTATAGTTTGAGGTTTTATGTTTTGGTCTCTGATCCATTTAGAGTTGATTTTTGTGTATGGGGATAGATAGGGTCCTGTTTCAATCTTCTGCCTGTTGTCAGTCAGTTTTCCTAACACCATTTAGGGAATAGGTTCTCATCTCTCTAGTGGTTGGTAATAGAGATGAGATGAGTTGGTTGAGAAATTGAGGTTTTGTTTCTGAAATCTCAATTCTAGGCCATTGGTCTATATGCCTGTTCTTGTAACAATGCCAGGCTGTTTTGATTATTGTAGCTTTATAGTAAAGTTTAATGTCTAGGAGTATGATACCTCCTGCTTTGTTTTATTTTATTTTATTTTATTTTTGCTGAGGATTGTTCTGGCTATTCTTGGTCATTTGTGTTTCCATATGAATTCCTGTATTGTTGTTTCTAGGGCTGAGAAGATTGTTACTGGTAATTTCATAGGTATTGCATTAAATCTATAGATTACCTTAGGTAGAATGTACATATTATCAATGCTGTTTCTTCCAGTCCATGAATAGGAATATTTTTCCACTTGTTTGTGTCATCTTTGATTTCTTTGAGCAATGTTTTGTAGTTTTCATTGTAAAGTTCTTTCACATCTCTGGTTAGGAAGATGCCAAGGTTTTGCATTTTTTTTGTGGCTACTGTGAATGGAGTTGTGCTTTTTATTTGGGTTTCTGTTTGTTTATTATTGGTGTATAGAAATGTGATTGTCTTTTGCAAATTTATTTTATATGCTGAGACTTTTCCAAAGTCTTTTATCAGTGCAAGGAGGTTTTTGACAGATTCTCCTGGATTTTCAAGGTATAGAATCATGTCGTCTGCAAAGAGAGATAACTTGACTTCCTCTTTTCTTATTTGGATACACCTGATCATCTTCTCTTCTCTGATTGCTTTAGCTAGGATTTCCAAAGCTATGTTGAACAGGTGAGTGAGCAAGTAGGCAACCTTGTCTTTTTCCAATTTTAAGGGGAAATAGTTCCAATTTCTGTCTATTTAGCAGTATGCTGGCTGTGGGTTTCTCATAGATGGCTCTTACTATTTTGAGGTATGTTACATCTATGCCTAGATGTTTGAGGGTTTTTATCAAAAAAGGATGCTGGATTTTATCAAAAGTTTTTTCTGCATCTAATGATATAATCATGTAATTTTTGTTTTTAAATCTGTTGATGTGTTTAATTACACATACAGTCTTATAAATGTTGAGCCAGCATTGCACCTGGGGATCAAACTTACTTCGTCATGGTGGATGATTTTTATATGTCTTGTTGAATCTGGTTTGCTAGGATCTTGTTTTGAATTTTAGCATCTATGTTCATCAAGGATATCAGCCTATAGTTCTCTTTCTTTGTTGGGTCTTTACACAGCTTGGGTATCAATGTGATGTTAGCTTCGTAAAACGATTTGGGGAGAATTTCATCTTTCTCAATCGCCTGAAATACCTTCAGTAGGATTGGTATCAGCTCCTCCTTAAAAGTCTTGTAGAATTCTGCTGGAAAGTCACCTGGACCAGGGATTTTTTTTTTTTTTTTTTTGTAGGTAGTTTTCTTATTATGTAGTCAATTTCCTTGATTGTAATTGGTCTATTTAGGGTCTCAATTTCTTCTTGTTTCAACCTAGGCAGGTTGTGTGATATCAGAAAGTTCTCCATTTCCTTAAGGTTTTCAAGTTTGTTTCCATACAAGTGTATGTAGTAGTCTCTGATAATCTTTTGCATTTCTTCAGGTCAGATGTGACTTCATCTTTTGTGTTGCTGATTGTGCTTATTTGGACTTTTTCTCTCTTTTTCTTGATCAGTGTAACTAGGGACCATCAATATTGTTTATCATTTCAAAGAACCAGCTTTTTGGTTTTCGTTGATTTTTTTTTTTTGTATTATCTTTTTGTCTTCTATGTCCTGGCTTTGGACGTTTATTTTGGTGATCTGGATTCTTCTGCTGAAGTTATGATTTTGATGGTCTTGCTTTTCCACCTTCCTTAGGTGACTTATTAGACTGCTAACTTGTGTTCTTTCCATTTTTTTCATGTGCATTTTTAGAGATATAAATTCCCCTCTTAATACTGTTTTCATGGCATCTCAGAGATTTTGGTATGATGTTTCTTCATTTTCGTTTCCAGGTATCTTTTAATCTCTGTTTTTAATTCCGTGTTGGCCCAGGAGTTGCTTACTATCATCAAGTTTAGAGTCTTTGTGGGTTTGGGGGAACTTTGTTGGTGTTGATATTTATTGTTATTCACTATTGTCTGAGAAAGTGCATGGCAAAATTTCAATTTTATGAAGTTTGTTTATGCTTGATTTGTGGCCAAGGATATGGTCTATCTTAAAGTATATTCCATGCGGTGGTGAGTAGAATATATGTTCTATAGTCATTGGGTGAAGTGTTCTGAAGGTATCAATTAAGTCCATTTGGTCAAGAGTCACATTGAGGTTCCAGATCTCCTTGCTGATTTTTGTCCTGATAATCTGGCTAGGGTTGTGAGTGGGGTATTAAAGTTCCCAGCTATGATAATGTTAGAATCAATATTTTTTTTTAAGTTTGCCTAGAAGCTGCTTTATGAAAGTTAGTGCTCCTATGTTTGGTACATATGTGTTTAGGATGGATATTTCTTGTTGATGGATTGAATCTTTTATCATTATGTAGTAACTTTCTGTATCTTTTTAAATTTTTGGCACCTTAAAGTGTATTTTGTCTGATATTAAGATTACAATTCCAGCTGTCTTTGCGTTCTGTTTGCCTGAAATTTTACTTCTCACCCTCTTACTTTGAGTCTGTGCATGTTCCTTCTGGTGAAATGAGTCCCTTGGAGACAATATATTGTTGTTTAATTATATTTTATCCATTTTGCCATTTTATGTCTTTTCAGTGATGCATTTAGTCCATTCACATTCAGGCTAATTATAGAAATGTTAGAGTTTATCCCTGCCATAAGGTTCTTATAGAGTTGCTGTTGTTCCGATTTGTTGTCTTCTTTTTGATTTTGGGGTTGTTTCCTGTGTGTTTTCAATCTTTTTCCTGCACTCTTATAAAGAATGTTGTCATTCTTTTTCCTCTTCTTCTGTGTTTAATATGTCTTAAGTGTTTCTTGCAGAGGTGGTCTAGAGGCAGCATAAGATCTTAGGGACTGAATGTCTGGGAAAGATTTTACTTCTGCCTCGCTGATGAAGCTTAGCTTACCTGGTAGGTTATTTGTGGTTGAAATTGTTTTATCTTTGAGTACTTTGAAGATTGGCCTCCACACTCTCCTAGCCTGAAGTGTTTTTGTAGATAAATCTGCTGCTATTCTAATTGGTCTTCCAATGGGTTTCCCCTAGTAGGTAGCCTGACCTTTTTCTCTTGCTGCCTTTAGGATTTTTTTTTAATACCTACTTTGTTTAGGCAGATTTTTATGTGTCTGGGAGTTGGTCTTCTCATTTGTTGTCTTGCAGGGGTTCTCTGGATCTCTTGCGCTTGAATTTTCACATCACTGATTAGATGAGGATAGTTTTCTTAAGTGATTTCATGGAATGTTTGTTCCAGGGTGGTCTCTGTCTCTCTTTCTGCCTCGGAAGTCCAATTACTCTTAGGTTCGACCTCTTGAAATAATCGCTCATCTCTTGAAGGTTTTGTTCTGTCTTTTATTTTGTTTTCTTTCCTGTCTTTTAAAGCTTCTTTTCTATGTTTTTGACAGTTTTGGTTAGTTGTGTATTTTGGTCCTCCTCAGGCTCTGAGATTCTTTCTTCTACTTGGCTAATTCTGCTTTCCATGCTTATTAGTTTGTTATTTATTTCAATCACAGTATTCTTTACTGTTATCTCAGTTATTCACTCCTTTCTATTTTCCTCTTGTCTCTCCTCAGTTCTTTTTATTCTCTTTCTTAATGTCTTGTTGTCTGGGTTTATAGTATGTAACCAGTCATTCTGGGGGCTATTTACTGTTTGTGTTCCTAAGTCTGTTTTCTCAGTGTCTGACCTCTCACAAGTCTGTGTGAGACCTGTATTCCTTTTTTTGGTTTTTCTTCATTTGTGTAGATTTTCCTCCCCACTCCCCCCACCCCCTCTTTTAAAAATTCTGTTGTTCAAGGATGGTGGGGTTGCTTTTACTTCTGTTTGCTCAATCTCTTATTCATCCTTATGTGAATCCTCTAGCTTTGTTCAGTTCTGAGACTGGACTGTAGGTTGGGGGCTATACTTTATTGCATTTTGAGATTTAATTGAGAGGGTTGTTGTGATTCAAAGTCTATCTGCACATCCCAGTATCCACTGACAGGTGTATGGGTACCCTGGAATCCCTTCCCCACTGCCTTGCAATCTGTCCATGCAGTGGGGGTGTATGTTTGCTCCCTGAAAGCAAATGAGGTAAGAAAAAGGAAAAGAATGGCATCAGGAAGGAGGGAGGAAAGAGGAAAGTGGAGAGAGAGAGAAGAATAAAGGGATAACAGACAAACATACCTACTAACAAATCAAAAGAGACACAAAGACAGAGAAAAGAAAATTATAGCATACAGACAATCATACAAACACACAAGCCAACCAACACCCCTATTGATATACAATTCCCCTACATAATCAGGAGGTCTAAAGAAAAATAAGAGAAATCAGTAAAATAACAGGAACAAGGCAAGTATGAAAATGTTCACAAAAGTGAACAAAACAAGAAGACAAGGAATAAAAATTTTAAAAAGTAAAATCAGTGAATCAGGCTTGCTCTGAGGTGCTTCCTGTGAGTCCAATGTCCATTCAACTCTGATCTCTAGCTTTCATCACAGGCTGGTAGATTTGCTCACAGTTAGGGTCAGAAGTCCCAGGCCTGCTATGGAAGAATCAGATCTGGATTTAGTCCACTTGCAGCCTGTCAGATCTGCCACTCAGAACCGACCTGTCTGTGTCCAATCTAGCATGGGGTAGGGGCTTCTCTCTCCCCCGGTTTGATGCAATTACCTTAGGTTCCAAGTTGGAGGCTGAGCAGAGCTTTGTGGAGCTGGGCGGGGCAATGCAGGTCCCTGCCTGGTCCTGGGACAGAGAGAGTGACTGCGGTGAGCACCTCTTTACCAGACATGGACTTCCTCCCTGGCCCTCCTTGATCCTCTCTTTCCACCAATCTATCTCTGAGCTCCAGCTGGTCTCTGGTCCTGCTACTGCCAGGAGTTGAGCCAGGGGAGGCAGAGTGTGAGACAGCCAGGTGCTGCAGGGCAGTGTGCTGTGGGGTGGCTTGGAGCAGGGGAGGGAGTCAGAATTCCATGGGACCGGGATCCAAGGGCCACAGTGCTGGCACCGTGCATGGGACCTGTTGCAGCAGCCACCTTTTGTAGAGGCAGTGGTGGCAGTGCTTGCGTGGGACCAGCTGCAGCAGGCACCTTTTGCAGAGAATTTCACAGTATGACTTGTCCCGTCACCATCTTGCCCTTCCCTCAGAAAGTAAAATTTGAAAGTCAAAAAAAATAAAATTAAAAAAAATATTTATCGGTAAGTAATAGAGACAGAACTATTCAAGGAAATGCACATATGGTAATGGTATAACTGAGAATAACATTTAACACATATATTTTTTTGTTTTGTTTTGTTTGTTTGTGTTTTTTTTGAGTTGGAGTCTCACTCTGTCACCCAGACTGGAGTGCAGTGGCCGCTCCTGGCCACTGCAGC
>NW_007257465.1:156169-185893 GCF_000164805.1 Carlito syrichta
TCAGCCTTGTAAGTAGCCGGAATTACAGGCATGCGCTACCACGCCCGGCTGATTTTTTGATTTATTGTAGAGATGAAGTCTCGCTGCCCAGGCGGGTCTCGGACCCGCGGGCTCAGGCAATCCACTCACCTCAGTCTCCCAAAGGCACGGGATTACAGCCTGAGCCACTGAGCCCAGCTAACACATATTTTAATTAATATTTTCTGAGTAAACAAGGCTTGAACTTAAAGATAGAAGAGCACGTCATGTCCCAGGAGATTAAAAAGTGAATGTTAACTGGTTAATTCTGAGACATATACTAGTAACGTCACTGAGGAATATTTTTCCAAGAAAAAAAAGGGGAGGAGAGCAACAAAGAAAAAAAGGATCATTGAAAATAGGAAAATATTGAAATTATTGGAAACTTGTCAAAAGTAAGAATCAAAATGAGAAGACTTATAGCCTAAATGGCTCCAGAATTGTAGCAGATTTTGATGATGTAGAAATAATAATATACTAACATAAGAAAATATGCACATGGGGAGAAAGCGAACCCTCACATTAGTATGGTTATTTTAAGACAAGCAAAAAAATTGGAGTTTTGTACTATTATAAGTTGACAGAGTCTTCCAAAAATCAGTAGAACACACAACACACATAGGCATCTGTACTTAAGTACATGTGCACACACACATATATATACACAAAGAAAAAAGATGACATTGTAAAAGTACAGATTATATTACTGGGAACACAGTGCAATGCAAAGATTATGCCACCCTGAGTAAAATAAACCAGGATGTATAGACAAGCACATTTGTAGGTGGAAATATACACCCTGGACAGGAATGCTTTTCTTCTAAAGTTTGTGAGAGCAGTGTGTGATGAGTAATAAATGCATAATGAATTCTTAAAGTTAAAAGCCAAAGGCCGGGCTCAGTGGCACAGCCTGTAATCCCACATTTTGGGAGGCTGAGGTGAATGGATTGCCTGAGCCCGGGGGTTCAAGACCCGCCTGGGCACCTTGGCGAGATCTCGTCTCTACAATAAATCAAAAATCAGCCGGGCATGGTAGCACGCGCCTGTAGTTCCAGCCACTTGGAAGGCTGAGGCGGAAGGATCGCCGGAGCCCAGCAGGTCGAGGCTGCGATGACTGGGAGCGGCCACTGCACTCCAGTCTGGGTGACAGAGTGAGACTCCAACTCAAAACAAACAAACAAACAAACAAAAACAAAAAAACCCAAAAATAAAACAAAAAACAAAAAAACAAAGAATAGGTTTTTTTTTTTTACTTTATTGTTTTGTTTTTATTATTTTCAATTAAATAATTTTAAAACATAGGTGATACAACATTTTCAAAACGTTATTGTTTATTTCATGAAAGTATTTAAACAAAAGACCAACATTCATGACCTACCAACCTCTTGAAGTAGGTGTTCTTGCAGTCTCTGGAGCTGCCTACATTGTGGTAATTTATTTGCATATTGGCTTAAATAGGCAAATGTTCTTATCCATAATTTATCAAAAATAAACAAGAAAAAATAAATTAAAGAATAAATAAAATTTGTCAAGAATATTTACTCAGTAAAAGAATAATAGCTTAAACTATACTCTGTTATTACAAGTTTTCAAGAATAACTATATCAGAAGAGACCCAGATCTTGAAGAGTTTCACTAAATTGGTCACTCCATTGAGAAAAAAACAAAGAATCTGTGTTTATCCTGGAGGCATTTAAGAGGTAGTTACTGTCTTGTGATTTTGAATCAATTATATTAAAATTTTAGAAACTATCATTGCAATATACTCTTTAAATAAGTGTCTCTTGTAATGTGAGGTAAATGCAACGCTGCTGAAATGCACACAAATAAAACTTGGGATCAGGATTTCATATTATCATTCAGGGTAGGTGAAGCTAAGGTTTCATGCTTCTTTTTTTTTAATAACAACAAATAAGATTACTTGAAACATAATTTAATAATTATTTTATGCCTTATCCTACTAGAATAATTTTGTAGTATTTTAGCATGAACCTTGTACAATCAGAAAAATAGATACAAAATGACATCCTTATATCTGAGGTTAATAGAGCCATGGTAATTCCTATTATTGGTATTGATTTTCAAATAATCTGGCAAAGATCATAACTTATTTATTGTGTGAAAATGTCAGATTTCTGCCTCCTAAGCAAATTAGAAAATAAGTTAAATTATGAAAAATTGCTAGTTTTCGTAATACACAAAGGTAATTTAGTATTCACAGTAAAGAGAGGAATCCCTCAAGTGCTTCCATAATTTGAGCATGTATTAACATTGGACTAATATCCATTCACTATATTACCATGCCTTAATCCAGTGCATTTAAATGTATGCTTTACTGCCTTTATAGTGTGGATGCCTCCTTTAGCGCTTCAGTCGAACCACGTGATTATATTATGAAATGTAGTCATTCCAAACTAATCATTTATGTGAACTTTATATTTTTTCCTTCTCTTATGGCTGACATGACTTAAAATGTCCTTGCCTAGAGCAAAAAGAAGCCTGTCAAATCTGTTTATAAATTTAATACTTGAAAGCCACTTTTAGTACACATAGAAGTTATCTATCTGTATTGAATTACTTGCCCAAACACAAACACACGTTATCTACATAATGAATAGATTGGTTCTGGGTTGCAGTAGTGACCTTCTGACCAGCTTTCATTGATTCACACTAGTTTTACTAAAAACAATTGAATCATTTTGCCCTCTTTTTCTCTTTCTCACTAAAAGTATTTTTTGTGTGTGCTTGACAGTATAATTTCCATGTATTTCATTCTTTATTAAGAAAGGCAGCCAGATAAAACACACTTAACATTTTAAAAAATGAAAATATCTCATGACATTCAGCACCACCATTCAGCACTATTCATCAGAAGCATGCACATTAACACAAAAATGAGATGCAATTCATTCATCTGATAATTCAAAACAAAGCCTGTGGTGAAAAGGTACTACTTCCATATCCTGTTGTTGGGAGTAAGCATTAATATTGTGTTTGGGAGAGCAACCTAGAAATATCAAAAAAGATTTTAATGTGCAGAATCGAGTCAATATTTCCAATTGTAGTATTTTGTGTTACAAAACCAATCACATATAAACAAAAAAAAAGGAAAATGTTTTCATCAGAATAATTATGTGTATTTTAGAATTGTTTACCAGAAAAATCTTTATGTATTGCATTATTTTAAATATAAAAATAGATATAATTTTTTGAATATGTAAGTAGTCGTTAAAAAGAACAGAAGTGTCAAGACAAAAAGATCTCTAAGATAATTTACAAAATAATTTTCAGAATAATATGTGTAATATTACTTCTGGTGATAGGAATTGAATTTTTTATGGAATTTATTGTTTAATTTCATACATGTCTGTATAATTTTAAATTTGTAACAGCAAATAAATACTGAGGTAAAATTGAATAAAACAATTGAAAAAATGAATTTATTTAAAAACACATTGAGTTCCCTAACATGGGTTATACATTTATAAAAAATAATAACTTAAATGTTTTATTTTCATGTATCTTTTTCCAATGAGAATTGAATGTTTAATTCATGTTTCAATGACAATATTTTGTGCTTAATTCTCTATACTGAAAAGTCAAAGTTTTAACTCACATAATTCCACATTGAAGTAGTAAAATTAGATGTTGCATGTCTTCTTAATACACACATGTGTACATATATATACATATGAATTATTATGATTATAAGAAAAAGTACCCTCTTAATTTATTGCTTCTATAAATGCATTAAAATTATTTGCTCCGAGTCATACAAATATTAATATTAAAGTATTTTGTGAAAGCTTATGCGTTTGGTATATGTTTATTTTTTACATATAAGGCATAACATAATATATACATCACTTTCTGATTTTAAAATCTCCCATTTTTTCAAATTTTTTGGAACAATGTTGATCAGTCCACTTGTGTTACAAAATTTAGTTTCAGAATCATTTTTAATTATTTTTTTGAGTTGGAGTCTCATTTTGTCACACAGACAGGAGTGCAGTGGCCGCTCGCGGCCACTGCAGCCTTGACCTGCTGGGCTCTGGTAATCCTTCCTCCTCAGCCTTCCAAGTAGCTGGAACTACAGATGCGCGCTACCATGCCTGGCTAATTTTTTTTGATTTATTGTAGAGATGAAGTCTTGTCAAATTGCCCAGGCAGGCCTCGAACCTGCGGGCTCAGGTAATCCACTCACCTTGCCTCCCAAAGCTCTGGGATTACAGGCTGAGTCACCGAGCCCGGATCATTTTTTAATTTTAATTATGATTATAACAAAATTAAATTTAGAAATTTAGAAAGTATTTTGACCTTTTATTGTTTTAGATGGTATACATAATTTAAAAAATAATGATGTAGATATGAATTAAAATGTAGTAAAAACATACAAATAAAAAGATTTAGAAATATATATTAATGGAATATTGATTTGTAAAAAGTTTATAAGATTTTTTCTTAAACTTAGCATGGTTCTTATAGAATTATTACAGAACATTTGCAATAATAATATATTGCACAAGTTTGTGAATAAATATGTGGTATTAGGATGCCTTTACCTTGTCAAGTATGACTGACAGATTAGAATTTAGGTCTGAACAACTGATAAAACGTATACTATTGGAAAAATTCTATTTATTTTATCCAAAATGTTCTGGGTCTCTTTCTATTTATGTTAACATCTTTGTCATTCCAATTGAAATACAATGCAGTAAGCTGTAACAGTATAATGTTCTTTAATAATGCAGTATTCTGAAGAAAAAAAGGATACCTACAGAGAATTAAATTATTCTCCTGGCAATTGTAAAATTATAGTGTAATAAAAATAGAATAAGGAACTAAATATATTAACCCCCTGAAATGAAATGAATGAGAAAACGGTTAAAAATGAACTTTTACTTGGAGTTCTAAAGTCTTCTTCGTTTAACTCTTTTTCTTTTTCTTTTTTATTTTTTTAAGATCCTGTTTTCAGGTTGGAAGAATATTAATTGACATCTGAGTGTTATTTAAGTATTTAATCTTTATTGGAATGCATTTAACATCAACTTATTAAAATGAATTTACTACCTAACTTCTGGCTGAGCATGTTGGGCAGTGGTATTTTGAAAAAAAGAAAACAAAATTAGATTGAATGCAGGAAAAATGCTCACAAAGAATACAAAGATCCTTAAAGTATTTTGGAGCATCTTCAGTTGCAATGAGATGTTTCTATGCATATTTGTGACATTTTCTTATTCGACCCTCTACAATTATTTTTCCTAGAGAAAATGTTTTTAGGTTCACTATGTTACCCTCATCAACCTAACCATTCTCTGTATAAATCCTGTGTACTTCACAAAATATTTACTAGTGCAAATATTTTTATTTGACAAAACTACAGATCCAATAATAATTGTTATCTGTCCTATATGGCTTTTCTCAGGACTCATAGCTAAAGTAATTGAGAAATAATCAATAACTGATTTTTGATTGATACAAAATAATTGACTCGAATGATTTTTGACTGATTGATTTATGCCTACTACAATTTAAACATATGAATTTGTATTAAAACCTCTAAGTATTCTGAGTTCAACAAATAGCACACCATTTTTAAAAGCATTTTCTTATTACTGCATTCTCCATTTATTTTCAGATCAAATGTCAATCCTTAAGTTTTGTTAATATAGATTATGTATGTGTATTCTGTTTCCTTAGTGTTTAAGATAAATATATGATAAATGTTGCCAATATTCTCATGCATTTTTTTATTTCTTAGTTGAGAAGTATGTTTCTTGAAAAGAAAAGTAAAAGAACATTAATAATTGCATAATGCATCATTTGGTCAACCATTCACACATTACAACAAAATTAACTTTCTCTTCTGTTATTCTTTATTTCCCGCTCTCCCCCAAATTTATTCTGCCTCAGAGATTTATCCTTTTTTCCATATTTCTATATTTCTATAAAATGCTCACATTTCTTTATGATGTGCCATTGTTTTTATGCTTGCTAGAGATTGAAACTACTCCCACAAATGAACAAGACCACACATGTCACAGAAAGTGGCATGATCAAAAAAGGTGAACCTGAATACAAGGTACATGTAAGCCTTCCCTCTACTTTCACTCCACCTTGCTTTCATTACTGTGCATGCATACAACAAGAGCTGCTCTCTTTAGCATTTCTAAGAAGAAAAATACGCTTGGTCAAGTAAGAACACAGTCTTTGGTTATATAATGGTATAATCATATGAACACAATGCTAAGATTCACCTCAAGACCTTAGTGGGTTTCCTAAGTGAGGAGCAATGACTCTTCAACTCCATTAAATTTATGGTGAATTTGAATCATATATCTTTCATATATTTTTCTGTATTCATATATATTTTTCTGTATTAAGTTTTGTTATATGTGATAAGAAATGCAAAGGTTACAAGTCTTTTATCTTTAAGGGTTAAATCTTGATCCATAAAGAGTTATTATATTTAAATATAAAATCAAACAAAAGAAAGGAAAGGGAAATTCACAAAATAATAAATACATATGACCGGTAGATACAACTTCATAATATAACTGAGATATCAATAAAACAAATGATTAAAATGAGAAAGACATTTACAAAATTTAAAAATCACATATATTCAGATGTGCTGTATCAGCAAGATTCTTGATATTAGAGTAAAATGATTTCAGGTTTCAAACGGCATATCTGCTTTAAATTGTTCATGCACTTTGGTACATCAAAGACATTCCTAATAACTTATCTTAAATAAATAGTATGAATAAATAACAACTAATTTTATACTTTCATATCCACTGTGCCACTGTCTGCTTTAGTAACTGAGTACATAAAGCTAAATGTGACATAATAATGGAATTATTTATTTTTTATGTATATGTCAATACAAAGAAGCAGTAATAGAAAAATCATGTTTGCAAATTTTTTTCTGCAAAAAGCTTTATTTTCATTTGGCCCAGGGCTTGGGAGAGGGCTCCAGGGTGGTTAAGAAGCTGCCTAAAGGCTGTAGGGGAAGGCTCAGGCAGAAGAAGTCCTGATACTTTGAGAGGGACCCCCCCCCCCCCCGCAAAGGCCTCTGGGCTCCTAGTCCTGCTTGAGGGTGAGCCTTTCAAAGAGATACTCGACCAGACCTAGACTTGCTTGGACTGGCCAGCGAAGGTTGGTCAGGTGGTCGCCCATCTTCTTGATGAGTTTCACTTCCTCATATGGGAAGTGGTTCTCCAGGAAATTACAGAGATGGAGGTATGTGGATCTCAGGGCTTGAAATTCCAAAATGGCTTGGTTCAGGTTCTTCTTCAAGGTCATGGTGGCTTCCATGGCATCCAGAGTTTTACCCCACTAATCTAGAGAGGGCTTCCGGAGATCCTGGAAGAGGGCATGCTGCCATGCTGGTTTTGCATCTTCAAGAGACACTTGGTGCCCTCCCACTTCTCCTCTACCAATGCATAGAAGAAGTGGTCCTCGCCTTTCAGAGCCACATCATCTCAGTGGAAATAGAAGCCCAGAGAGAGATAGGTGTAAGAGGTCAGCAAATTGACCATGCGGTTGATGGTTGCCTCTACCTCAGTGAAATAATTCTGGCGAACTTGGGAACTCATGGTTGGTCAGCAAGAAGGAACTAACCACAAAAAACGGTGGTCGCTGCTCCCAGAAACAGGAGGTGGCCAAGAAGGTGGTCTTGGAGGTTGCAAGTGGAGAGGAGATTGGAGGGCAGCAGGAGATTGGAAAAAAGGGAGTCCCCAGTCTGTTCCATCCAAACACTGTTGAAGCAAGAGACAGATCTGCGGGATTACTGGATGTGCTGTCTGCAAAACATTTTTACCATCACATTATCCAAATATAAAGTGTGTATACAAAATCTAACTTTGTCATATATCTGAGTAGGCAATAAATTATTATTTTTTCTTTTTTTTAGACATCTTGGTTTAACTCGGTGTAAGTTAGATAGATATTTAAACCGAAAAGAGGCTTTAAAGATTTCCCTAATATATTAGCAGTAGATCATCAAATTTCTATTTATTTAATAAATAAAATAAATCAATTATTAACTGATTAAGACAAATTATTGACATAGATAAAGCAATACATCAGACAAATACAGAAATGCATAAGTTGTTTTAGTATCATAAGGTCACTAAATAGAAGTAGACAGTAATGTTAAAACATCACATTTCACATAATTTAATTTAAATTTTGAAAAATATTGTAATTTATTTAATTAACCCATACATTTAATAAATAGATAATAACAGAATAAAGAAATAAGATTTTTAGGTAATATACATACTTGTTCATTTTAGAAAGCTTTGACAATTGTCGCATTTGTCAATTCTGCATTTGTTACATGCATGGGTTTTTTTGTTTGTTTGTTTTGTGGTTTTTTTTTTTTAGTTGGAGTCTCACTATGGCCCAGACTGGAGTGCAGTGGCCCCTTCCGGCCACTGCAGCCTCGACCTGCTGGGCTCTGGTGATCTTTCCGCCTCAGCCTTCCAAGTAGCTGAAACTACAGGCGCACGCTACCATGCCCGGCTAATTTTTTTGATTTATTGTAGAGATGAGGTCTCGCCTGCCCAGGTGGGTCTCGAACCCGTTGACTCAGGCAATCCACTCACCTCAGCCTCCCAAAGGCGCGGAATTACAGGCTGGGGCACCGAGCCCAGTTTAAATGTGTGTTTTATTAATGATGACCATTCTTACTGGGGTTAGGTGGTATCTCAATGTGGTTTTGATTTGCATTTCTCTGATGATTAGTGAGGCTGGGCACTTTTTCATGTGTCTGTTGCCTGCCCGTATATCTTCTTCTGAGAAGTGTCTATTCATGTCTTTTGTCCACTTTTTTGTTTTCTTTTTAAGTTGGAGGCTCACTCTGTCACCCAGACTGGAGTGCAGCGGCAGACTCACAACCACCATAGCCTTGATCTGTTGTACTCAGATGACCCTTCCACCTCAGGCTTCCAAGTAGGTAGAACTACAGGCACTCGCCATCATACCTGGATAATTTTTTGATTTATTGTAGAGATGAGGTCTCACCAAGTTGCCCAGGCTGGACTTGAACCCGTAGACTCAGGCAATCTTCTCACTTCAGCCTCCCAAAATGCTGGGATTATAAGTGTGAGCCACCGCACCTGGCCTTTTGCCCACTTTTTAATGGGACTGTTTGTTTTTTTTTCCTTTTATCATGTTTGAGTTACTTATAAATCCTAGATGTTAGGCCTTTGTCAGTTATACAGTTGGTAAATATTCTGTGGGCTGTCTTCCTGCTCTCATGATGGTTTCTTTTGCTTTGCAGAAGCTTCTGAGTGTGATAAGGCTCCACTTGTCTCTCTATCTCTTATGGCATGGGCATCTGGGGTTTTGATCAGGAATTGGTTACCTATTCCGATTACCATTAGGGTTTTTTCTGCATTTTCTAAGATTCTTATATTTTGAGGTTTTGCATTTAGGCCTTTGATCCATTTAGAGTTGATTTTTGTATATGGTAATAGGTAGGGGTACTGTTTCAATCTTCTGCTTGTGGTCAGTCAGTTTTCCCAGCATCATTTACTGGAAAGGTTCTGCTCTCTCCAAGGATTGTTGGTAGAGGCTTTGTCAAAGATGAGTTGGTTGAGAAATTGAGGTTTTGCTTTCAGAATTTCTATCCAGTTCCATTGGTCTATATGCCTGTTCCTGTACCAAAACCAGGCTGATTTGATTACTGTAGCCTTATAGTAAAGTTTAAAGTCTGGAAGTGTAATACTTCTTACTTTGTTTCTTTTGCTGAGGGTTGTTTTGGCTATTTGTGGTAGTTTATATTTCCATATAAATATCTGTATTGGCATGTCCAGGTTTTAGAAGAATGATGTTGGTAACTTAATGAGTATTGTTTGAATCTGTAGACTGTCTTTGGTAAGATGGAAATCTTAGCAATGTTTATTCTTGCTATCCATGGGCATGCAATATTTAACAATAGATGCTACTGAGTGTGTGGAGAAAATGGAGTGCTTCTACACTGCTGGTGGGAATGCAACCTAGTTCAACCCTTATGGAAAACTATGGAGATTCCTTTAAAAATTAGAAATTGAACCTCCATATGATCCAGCAATCCCCCTACTGGGAATAAACCTGGAGGAACTCAAATAATTCCATGAAAAATATACCTGCACATACATGTTTATTGCAGCACTATTCACAATAGCAAAAACATGGAACCGACCATGTTGCCTATCTAAACCACACTTGATTAAAAAGGGGGGGGGGAGCATACATATACACAATGGAATATTATGTAGCCATGAAAAATGAAAACATTATGGACCTCACATCAACTTGGACAGATTTAAAGTCTATAATACTCAGTGATATATCAAAGAAACAAAGAACTGAGTATTACATATTCTCACTTATAAGTGGACCCTGAATATTTTATATAAAACGATAATGAAAGAATAATACCATAAGAAAGAGATTGGTAGGAGCTGGCAACTGCTGGGGGATGAGGGGGGAGAGGCACATGACATCAGTAAGGGTACCTGGTCTCAAATCAGGTGAAGTAGGGACCAAAGGGGTTCCCAAACTTTACCTGTATGATGAGTACTTGTATACCGAATCTGTAAGTGTACCCCACATCTTTAAAATAAAAAATTTAAAAATATGGGTTAATGTAGTCTATTTCAATACTTTTGCAAAAGTGTATGAAATATGATTTTTTAAATGTTCATTTACTGCCTAATTATATTTTCTGACCTTTATGTGCAGTAATGATACTAAGAAGCATTTTGAGCAGTTTGAAGCGCACTATTTTACCTAATCCAGTCATTTTACACATTTATAATTAACCTGACAACTTTGATCACAATTACTAACAAAGAGGTGGAGGTTCTGAAGGATTAAGAAATATAATAAAGATAAAATACCTAGTCTGAACAACATCAAGGTTTTAAGCCCACATCTTTTTGTTCCCGATGTGTGAGCTTCCTCCGTATCAAACTGACTCACAAATTGTTGATAAGGCAGGTGCTTATCACTAATATTGTGTGTGAGACTTTTTATAATCATGCAGCTAATGAGATAAACTGACCCAAAATAACAGTCTTTGGCGTGGCTATTTTGATATAATTAGACCACAGTTATTTATTTATTTGAATTTATAAAACCATGTAATTGACATAATGCAACAGATAAGTGTTGTGGGTAATCAGGGCTAAACTGAATGATACAAAATTGATATACTGTGGTTCATATCTTTTAAGAGATGTAGATAATTTCCTGAGGGGCATGAATCTGATGAGATCAAATGTGCATTTCTAGATCAAATATGTTTATACAAAGCCCATTTGCTTTTGTGAAAAGTAAAGATACTAATTTTAATGATAAACAACCTTTGTTCATACCTGAAACCTTGCTAAGAAATGCTTCTGCAGATTTTATTTTATAAGATAACTTAAAATTTCACCTACTGAAGCTATTTCAGTTGAGTGATATCACTTCTGTACATTTGCCCAATAGCCTTCAAAAATTGGCATGTTTGCAATAAATAAATGGATAAAAATAGGGTGACTTTTTCTTTGAGACACCTACTGTAGGTTTAGTGAAGCTCAGTTCAGATCAAATTACATGCTAAAACAGAATTCATGTATACAAATTATGTACAGTGGCACAATTAACTTAGAATTGGATGCTCATTATCCTGCTGTTATGCTCCTTTTTTGTTCACATATAAAAAAAATCAAATATAAATGTAATTACTTTCCAGAAGGAAATAAATGTCAGCAATTCATTATTCAAAAAGGCAACAATCACAATGCTAGGTGACCAAAGCAGTAACTTTCTGATGACAACAGGTAAGCAATTAACCCTAGAGCCAGGTCATCAAATCAGTCCATAAGAATCTTAGATTGATGGAGAAGAGTTGCAATGTGACTTTATAAGGTAAATCAGAAATACAAAAACCACTTGTGCTAGGGCTGGTTATATTATTTGGTTTTACCTTTATTCACATCCATCCATGTAATGGTGACTACCTGATAGCCAAGAATCTTTTTCAAATTAAAAAAAGAAAAAATGTCTTTCCTAAGTCTATATTATGAGTGTTTGTACTTTTATATTGGTTATATTAAGCTTTATCTGTTTATAGAGGAAGAAGTTAAATTCCTTCTTAGAATAAAATACCATCACTCTGTGTATTTCCTAGTTTCCAATTAAAGGTAAATATTGTAATGGATGTCAAAACTTCTCTAAAAAACTGAATACATTTTGTGAAACTAAGCTTTTATTTGTAATAACTGTAAAAATTATGAAATTAACATCCATACACACGAGATTCTATTACAGAATTCCTTTAAGCAGTTAAACAAAGCAGTCCCTAGAAGAAAAAAAATTTCATATACATTTAATAATAGTCTTCAAAATAGCTTAACAGATCTATAACTTTTTAGAATACATACTTTAGAACTTCTAGCATACAACCCAATTATTTCACAGCTTAAAAGACAAAAGTAACACACATGCAAAAATACACACAGATAAACATTATGCAGCCATGACTTTTGAAGTGCCATGACTTTTGAAGTTGCATTCTGAACCAGCCAAGGATTATACAAGGGCAGGACTAAACACTATAGCTCCCTTTATATCCTTTGTTAAGATATTCTTTTCTCTTCTATTCACATATGGGTATATGTTAATTTTTATGTATTGGAAATCTAATATATATTTTTAAATACACAAGAAGTCTCAAAATAGGAAAAGGTTTGTGGAGTAGAACTTCTCATTTATGAAGCAAGGAAGAATAACGTTATACCTTCTTCAAAATAACACTAATTAGAATATTTCAACTTGAAAAATGTAACTTGGTTTTCTAATACTAACATACTTTTAAGAAACTGTTGTACATATGCAGAACGGAATACTATTCTGTCATAGAAAGAGAAAAATCCTGCCATTTGCAACATCATGGATAAGTCTGGAGGACATTATGTTAAGTGAACTAAGCCATGAGCAGAAAGACAAATATCATGTGATTTCATTTACATGTGTAATCTAAAAAAGATGATCTTCTGGAAGTAGAAAGCAGTATGTAATTAACAAGGGTTAGGATGGTGGATGTTAGTGATGGTGGGTGTTGGGGAGATGTTGGTCAAAGAATACAACAATTCAGTTAGATAGGAGGAATAACTTCAAGAGACCTATTCATGGTGGCTATGGTTAACAATATTTATATTCTTGAAAAATGCTAAGTGAGTGATATAAAGTGTTCTCATCACAAAAAATAACTACGTGAAGTATGCATATATTCATTAGTTAGATTTAGTGTTCCACAATGTATATATATTCTTCAAAATATCATCTTGTCATAACAAATACATACAATTTTATGTTAATACAAAAAATTAAAAATGCAGGAGATTAAAAAATAAATACAATGACTGCCCTCTTCCTTCTCTCCTCCCTTTTCCATCAAATAACAGAAACTATAGGAAGTCACTAGTGGAGATAAGATCAGCCTGGCATCTTTCTGGCTTCCATTAACTGTTGTAAAAGGTGGGTCCTGGGAGAATGAACCAAATGGTTCTGAAAATTCCTAACTGGGTTTAAAGGAGGAAGAAAGGTGCACAGGAGCTGGAAGCAAGTCAGAGTTTATGGACTCCCAACTGGAGGTGGTTAGCTTGGAACAAACACTAGAAAGACCTTTTTACCACGTGAGTTCAGTCAGACTTGCGGCCATATGGCCATTACACATTGAGAGACAAATTTTATAGAGACTTGAATGATGTTTTAATAGTGAAGAAACTTGTTTGATAACTTACTAGTCTTTCTTCAGTACTGTATATATTATAGTTTGTGTTTCCTTGAGATAGATCATTAAAAAAAACCCACTAGATTATATGAAAGTTAAATGCTCAGGAATTAAGCCCACAATTATCCCTTTAAAAAGGGCAAATTGCATTATTAATCAACTTAGCCAAAAATAACCAATGCAATTATTTGTACAGGAAGTGTAGGTAGCATTATATTAGACTAAGTAATGACATCCTTAATAATCATATTTTTTGAATATGTGTTAAACAATAGTTTACATTTTGCATATTTTTGTCATATAAATTGATTTTTTCCATACATGCATATTCTTCCACTGTAAAATGTTTGAATGATATACATTTATCAATACATACAGAATAGAAATTTTTCACGAATAAATGGTTAAATGCATTTTGTATTTATGAACACATGTATTAAAATCTTATATCACAGTAATACAAAATGTTCAAATATCTATGATTATCTACGGTATTGAATAAATATGTTCCTTGTTAATTCACAAACCATGCTGTGAATTATCTTTTTTGTTATGACAATAAATTTCAAATATTGTAAGACTAATTATGTCAGGATCAATGACTTCCATTTTGGTTTAAGAGTAATTTCTAAACCTATGGTTTCACATCCTGATTCATAAATTAAAATAATAATACTTCTCAATTAATGAGGATTTATGAAATATATACATGAAATTCATTATTCAGCATTATTAAAAAGCAATATGAAGTCATATTTTCTTAAAATTTAAATTTTCATTAAAAAATTATAACCTACAATGTTTGGTGAAACTGCATATCAGTTTCTACTTTCTTCCTTCCATAAATTAAACTTTACTAAAATCTAGCTGCCCATCACAATATAAAACATTAGTGTTAAAACAAATTAGCAGCCAGGCTCGGTGGCTCAGCCTGTAATCCCGCGCTTTGGGAGGTTGAGGTGAGTGGATTGCCTGAGCCCGCAGGTTCGAGACCTACCTGGGCAACTTGACCCGACCTCATCTCTACAATAAATCAAAAAAAATTAGCCAGTCGTGGTAGCGAGCGCCTATAGTTCCACTTACTTGGAAGGCTGAGGCAGAAGGATCGCTGGAGACCAGCAGGTCGAGGCTGCGGTGGCTGGGAGTGGCCACTGCATTCCAGTCTGGGCGACAGAGTGAGACTCCAACTCAAAAAAACAAAACCAAAAACATATTGGCGTCAGCAATACCACTATCATAATGATTTACCTCTGCTTATATGCCATGATCGCTATATTTCATCACAGAAGACTTCAAAAATTGTATTTTCAAGATGTTCAGTGAATTAGACAATACTACCATTCTGCTAGGCAATCGCAGGAAAGGATGTGAAAATATTTCCAACATAATATTTCAGATTCGTTTAAAAATATATTGAATGTAGAATATTTCAGAATAAACCTCTCTCAAAACATTGAGGTTATTTCTTAACCATGTTAGTATGGAGAATTGAATGTTATCAGTTACATTCAGTAGTATTTTCCTTCTTATGTCTTATAGAGAAGCACTCTATTTGTTACACTACAGATTTATGTTCTTATCTGGAAATTCACAGACACTATACCATGAGATTTTCATGAATAAATATTTGTCAGTATGAGCCCTTAGAGATTAATATTAAAAGAGGTGATGTTTTGGCATGCATAATGAATATATTCAAGAAGTTTGGTTAAGGAAAGATATTGACAAAGTAAGCAAAAATAGACATATCCCCGTGGTTTCTCAAGTAGTTTGTATTGAAATTGAAACATTGAACTAGACTGAACACTTCTCAACTTTCATTTTCCACTCAGTGAAAAAATAATTTAATGAAGAAATATCACTGAAAATGTAACTTTTACATGATTGGGTATATCTTTTTGGGGGGTGAATACTGAAACCGATTTTCCTCAGTATCATGAAAAATAACTTAGAAAGATTTAGTTTTGCTATTTTTATAAGTTTTTTATGCTTCTGCAACTTTCATGGACAGTTTGGTAGAATATCACATTATATATTTCTCTGATAATATTATTAATATAAAATGTGATAAAATCTTGGGCATGCTAAAAATGAGTCTGGGAAATTTCATTGCTGCACTGGTATAATTCTATCAACTGTATCCAAATTCAGGAGATGACAGCAAAGTAAACACTGACAATAAAGATCACCCTTGAGGATATTTAGAGGAAAATCTATCATCTGTAAATCTAGAGTGATAACAACCATTAACCACAAGGGATGTGGCTGTGCTCCCTGTCAATTTTCCCAAAGAGAAAATGCATTTATGGAACAGATAAACTGTAACTGTCAGGTAAAAAAGACAGTCTTATCATTGTCAATATTAATCACAAAAAGGCATTAAAAGACTAGTGTTCCAGGATGGTTTGCAGGAACACTAGATATTTTTGTATAAAACAAATTTAACTAGATGTTATTTACTCTATTTCAACATAGAGGAAACATTCCTTTAAAGTGAGCCCCACCCCTCAAATCTCAAAACTGAAATCAATACTTATGTATTCAAAACAAAAAATGTATATCTATGTGAACATGCTTGAAAAGACAGATGAATGACCAACAACTTTTCTTCTGCAAACAAACAAATGCTGCCATGGTTTTGCAGATACTACTGGCATTTAGTCAAGTCACCCTTTCTATCTGACTTCTATGATTTTTAAGAACGACCTCAATTGTAAGTTGGTCTTTTATTATTTCCTAGGTTTTCCACCTATCTAAAATCATGCTTCATTTCAGTATATCCTTAACAGAATTTATTCTGCCTGACACCCCTGTGTCATCTCATGTCAGTTCAGCTCCTGGCAGCTGTTCGGCATCTTGTCATCCACTCTTCTACATCGAGTAAAGTTGTGTTGTGACAGAAATCACTTATCACAGGCTGTTTTTCAGGCTTGCAGTTTGGATGATCGTATTGTGTCATTTCAAGCTAAAATGAGTCCACTTGATGTTTCAAGCTTATGAGACAGCTTTGAGAACCAAATATGCCTATGGAGTGTCAATTATTGTTTTATTTCTTACTTGCCAAAACAAAACAGATTACAAAACTGATTTGTCCTAACTGCCTAATCTAAAAAAGGACACTAAGTGTTAAGAAGTCACCAAAGGTTTCCAAAACAAATCTTCAATGACCCAACACATACAACCTGTCCCTGCTGTCAAATAAGAAGATCTCTTTAGACTTCCTGTGTGCTTTGCAACTTACTATGGGGTTGTTGCTACACTCTACCAGTCTTCCAAATAGTATGACACATTTTAGCTAGTAGTAATACTATGGAAATTGTAAACTATAATATACTATGTGAATTATAATATACTATGTATTTCTAAAGGATAATTAGAAATAGGAGAAAGGGTGTCTAATTACTTTAAGGTCATTTAATTTTATATTTAAATATGCTATCAGGACTGTTAAGTAATAAGTTGAAATCTAAAAGTGAGAAAATAAATTCATTGTATAATGAAAGGTATCAGCATGTAGGTCATCTCCTATATTAAATATTGGATTTAAATATTGGAAACAGTCCATGTGGGTTATGTTGCTGAAAATACATAAAGAAATATTAATGGCTGCATAGTTTTTCTTGCTCCTGTTCTACTATTAAGACTTGGTAAAATAAAAACATTCATCATAAAACTTTAAAAATGTACTGCGATATAGTACCATTTTGTGCTTGCCAGTCCAAGGGACCTGATACTTACAGACGGAAACAATATATTATTGACTGAGCTCAAGTAGAATTCGTATTCACTCTGTCAACAGACTTACAGAAGCATAGGTCAAGCATCAGTTAAATGGGCAGGCAAGTGTCTAAACATCTGCACACTATATAAACTATGTTCTAAAAATGTGTATTTACATTGATCATCATATGTACTCTCTCCTTTACTTGATACTCTGGAAAAGATTCACCTTACTCTACTGTAGAGAGCTGACACACAATAGATATAAATGTATAATGCTTACTTTTTACTTCATGGTTTCCATGATAATCTAGAATTATCAGCTATGGATAATTCATGAAGCTGAAAATAAGTCTTGCAGCACTCGGGAAAAGTGATGCAATGGGAGACAGATAAAGAGTTAAAGAAGCCAATCAATGTATGGGACTGGAGGACATAGTACAGTATCATTAGTAGCCAAAGTTAAATGATCAGCTTTCATTTGCTCTAGTCTTTTTGTGAGGGGGTGACACAATCAGGTTTAGATAACAAAAAATCATTCTGATAGCAATGTAGAGACGTGAAAAAAATGTAAAGCAAGATGAGAAGACCATTTAGAGAACAGTGTGATGACCAGTCACAGTGGTTCATGTCTGTAATCCCAAGCACTTTAGGAGACAGACTCAGGCAGATTGCTTGAGCACAGGAGTTCCAGACCAGCCTGGACAACATAGTAAAACCTCATCTCCTAAAAAAAAATAAAAAATAAAATATTAGCTGGGGATGGTGGTGTGCGCTTGTAGTCTCAGCTATGAGCCGTGATTGTCATGACTCTTCCACTGCATTCCAGCTTGAGTGACAGAGTGAGACTCCAGTTAAAAAGAGCAGTGTGAGAGGCTAAAGGATATATTAATTATGAACACATAGAACAAAGTACTGAGGTAAAATAAAAGGAAAACAGATGAATTTGAGAGCTTCTTAGGTTGCAAATATCATAGCACTTGGTGAAGATTTAATAATGCTGTGAAAAAAAATTTATAGATATCTTTATGGTTTCTCGCCTGATAAATAATGTGATAATTGTGTACACACCCAGTAGGAAACACTGAAAAGACATATGTTTAGAGATGTTCATAAGATTAATTTAGAAAATATAAAATACGAATGATTTTGAGATAACCCAAGAGATCAGAAAAGTGTGAATTAAGGATACATAAAAACGTACTTAATTTAATTTTTGTAAGAAAATGCAAATTAAATATCAATGGTATGTTATTATATACTCATGAAATTTGAAAAGAAAGTATTTTAATCTAAAATTTTAGTGAGAATATAAAACAACAATAAGGTATGCTTCACTGGTGGGTCTGTAAATTAGTATCACTTATTTGGATAATAATTTGGCATTATTCATTGAAGTTGAATAACTTCAAATATCATTACACTTCTAGGTATATGAGACAAATCATCATGTCTACCAGAAAGAATACATCATAAGAAAATAAACAAAAACTGAAAATAATGTATTACAAAATGATTGATAAGTTTTTATTTATAATGGAATAGTATACTATAGTAAAAACTAATGAACTATAACAATATCGTTCATCAAGAAGGATGAACCATCAAAACACAATGTTGATTGTTTAAAGGAGATTAAGAAAAAATATATGTGGTATAATACCATTTATGTAATGTTTAAATACATGTAATGCTATAAAGAATGTTGGTTGTTTAAAGAAGACTAAGAAAAAACGTATGTGGTATAGTACCATTTATGTAATGTTTAAATACATGTAATGCTATAAGGAAATGCAAGAAAATTATAATATTCAGAATGATGGTATATTGGGGTGATCAAAGGGACAGAGGACTCAGATATAAACATATATAAAAGGAAATTTATTAGAGAGGATTGGCTCACAAAATTGCAAGGTGAAGTCCCACATTAGGCTACCTGCAAGTTGGCAATGAGAAAAGCACAGTTCAAGTTCAAGAGCATAAAAACAAGGAAGCCAACACTGAAGCCAACCCTGGGACCAAAGGCCTGAGAGCCCCAGGAGACCACTGGTGCAAGTTCCAAAGTCCAAAGGCTGAAGAATCTGAATGATGATGTCCTAGACCAGAGTGATAGAAAGCAAAGCATCCTGCCAGAAAAAGAAGAGAGAGAGTAGGAGAAACCTTCTACTGTCTGTTTTTGTAGTGGCCATGATGGAAGCCCATTGGATGGTTCCTGCCCTAGTCTTCCTCTCCTAGTCCACTGAGTCACAGACAAAAATTTCCTCTGGAAACACTCTCACAGTCACACCCAGAAGCAATGCGTCACCAGTCATCTAGGCATCCCTCAATCTAGTCAAGTCAACATCTCATATTAACCATTACAGATGGGTACCTTTGAATAGTAGAGAGAGATGTGATACAAAAGACATACAGGGAGACTTCTCAGATGTGAAATATTCTGGTTCCTAAGCTGGATGTGGTGCACTGATGTCAAATTTATTATTATGCTTTGTTACCATACCTATGTTATACCATTTATCTTATACAAATTATATATTTAATAACAGTAAAGCATAAAACTAACAAAAAGGAAATTAAAATATTATATTAATTAAACAAATATGTATGAAGCACAAAACATGTAGAAGCAGTGCTAGACAATTTCATATAGTTATACCCATTCCTTTTAACCAATTTTAATATGTCAATTACAATCCTAAATTTTAGTGTAATAAAATAACAAGAATATTTATAATACCACTAGTACCACTACTGCTACTATGCTACCATTAGACCAATTTCTCTTTCTCTTTCGTTCTCTCTCTCTCTGTGTGTGTGTGTGTGTGTGTGTATACTATGTGTATGTGTAATACTCTTAGAAATCATAAAATGTAAATATCATTATCACCTTCAAAAATGAGAAAATTGACTCATCACATCACTATAGTAAGCAATAAAGCAAAAAATTGTACGCAGATGTTATTAAGGTCAATTTAAATATTACACTCATATTCTTACACAATGCATGTTAACCATTAAAATAAAATTAATTGTGCTGGATTCAGTGGCACATGTCTGGAATCCCAGTTGCTTGAGAGGCTGAGGCAAGAGGATTGCTTATGACCAGGAGCTTGAGTTCAACCTGAGCAACATAGAGAGACCCTGTCTCTAAGAAAAATAATAATGAAATTTTAAAACATATAATTAATTTTGGTTCTGATATGTGGCTCTGTAAAGTAATTATAACATATTAAGTAAGTAAAAAGTTATTATCTATACATCCTCTACTCACATGAAAAAGAGAATAATCTAGATCTCTATGTCTTATGTATCAGAGCTTTAAAAAGCTTAGTAAGTGGCTCATTCCACCTAGGGCACTGAAAAGCTAATTTTTAATAATTGCCATGTTTAACAGGCTTATCCTTACCATGGCTTTTTAGGAAAAGTTGCTTATTTGTGAGACATTTCACATTTACGACTGATCCCTAGGAATCAATTCAAATAAATTTTTGTTTCTAATACCACAGCCTGAAATTTTGAGAAACATCTAAGATAAAGTCAGTGTCTTTAGTGTTCCACCAGTGATCTCATGTTGTGGTGGGGTTTTAAACAAGCAAACACAAAAACAAACACAATTCTTTAAGGGAAGTATAATAGCCAACACAACCATCCTCAAACAAAGTCTTCACAGTTCACTGTGTTTACAAATTATTTTGCTAAAATTTTTAGTAACATTCTATTAAGAAAACTAATATTTCTATTTAACAATAGCTATTGTGATTTTCACTCCTCAAGAATGTAGTGTTTCAAACCAGTTCAAAATAGGGTGTTTTGAGTTATGTTTATCTATTTGCTTTTTCCTTTCTGAGTATATTTTTGAGTGATAGAACAATTTAAGGCTGAAAAATATTATTTCAGGGGATTTGAATTTCACCATAGCAGTCATAGTGAAATTCAGTCATAGGCTTGAATCCCAAGGAGGTCAACTACATGCTTCAAGCTTCTGTGTTAGGTAAATTAACATTGTGTGCATGGCTCTGCAGGAGACTTTGGATGAATTCTTCAAGATGGCTATGACAAGTGTCTCCAATTGTGAAAAATAATGGTACATTTGGTATCTTTTCAAAGAATAGCAAGCAGGACTATTTTCTTCTTGGGGAGAAATACCATTTGAAATATTGGACAAATAATAATGGCAAATTATCACTCTTGAATCATTGAGAATGGTGCAGTTAAACTCTCTGTCAAAACCAGTACAAAGTAATATATGTGTATGCATATAATATATATTTTATAAAATAAATATATATATTTATTGTATATATATTTGTATATATATTTGTGTATATATATATAGTGTATATATATGTATATATATATTTATTTTATAAATATATAAAATATATAAAATTTTATTTTATAAAATAAATATATATATACACAAAAGTACATAAGTACAGCATACATATATATGCACATAGTGAAGTGCTACCTCTCACTGTACTGAATGATCATGGTGATTGTATCACAATGCTACAGTGAGTGTTCTTCATATGAAAGCCTGTGTGAATTCTTGCTAAGTGTTGACTGGTATGGCACTTGCATATTTATACTCCATAGATCCAAGGAAAGTTCAGAAGACAAACTTGAATGAGGATTAAATAACCATGATAATCATGATAAAGTGTTGTTTTTTTTTTTTTAATTAGAAACTGTCTAGATATAATTTAATTTTTAGGCCGGGCTCAGTGACTCAGTCTGTAATCCCAATATTGGGAGGCTGAGGCAAGTGAATTGCCTGAGCCCACATGTTCAAGACTAGCCTGGGCAACTTGGCGAGACCTCATCTCTACAATAAATCAAAAATTAGCTGAGTGTGGTAGTGCATGCCTGTAGTTCTGGCTACTTGGAAGGCTAACGCAGAAGGATCACTGGAGCCCAGCAGGTCGACACTGGGGTGGCCAAGAGTGTGCCGTGGCTCTCCAGCCTGGGCAAGAGAATGAGACTCCAACTCAAAAAAAAAAAAAAATTATCTTTATATTAATGCCAAACAAACACATGTAGAAATCATTATTATCACATTAGCATATTGTCTTCTCTAAATAAGCAAAGTTCAACCAATGAATGATAAATTACATGTAGGAATTAGGTATACTTTATTCTTCATGAATATATCCAAAATTGCTTATTTCATTAAGATGATCATCCCACGCTCTATTAGCTAGAGAAATAGTTTGCATTTAAGATGTCATCATATGCATGGCCTTTCACAGCACATAATCATGTTTTTAGTTAAGCTAAGACAAAATGTAAAGATAGGCAATACAAATTAGAATATTTTAAGCACATACCGACTCTGACAGAAGTGCTGAAATTTTCAAGTACTTCATAAATATAATACGAAGTTGTGAAATTTATATTTCTATTTAAATTATCCAAATGAGTATGAAATACAAGTGAAAGATAAAGGAGACCTGCCTAAAGGAAAGCAACAACAGAAGAATAGGATGAACCAACAATAGGAAAAGCATAATGACAAAACAGGCATGTGAAAGTGGTAATGGCAAGAAGAAGGTTTTTGTGAATAAAACACATGAAAATCTTGACGAATTAGCAATTTGAGGTTGGTTGGTTGTTTCGGCAATTGAACTAGATTGCTTTGGGTCAGATTCTATAACTTATGTTATTGTATGTTTTTGATTCCTACACTCAAGATTGTGTCTGCTGATTTGCTGAGCTCCCCTCGGAAGCAATTCTCTTTCGCTGTTTTTCCTTTTTTTTTTTTTGACCCCTTTTCACATGTAAAAATTATTAAGGAAGCCGGGCTGGGTTGCTCAGCCTGTAATCCCGTGCCTTTGGGAGGCTGAGGTGAGTGGATTGCCTGAGGTTGCGGTGGCCGGGAGAGGCCACTGCACTCCAGTCTGGGCAACAGAGTAAGACTCCAACTGAAAAAAAAAAAAATTATTAAGGAGCCAAATAACTTTTGCTTATGTGTTTTAAATCTATTGATAATTATTGACAGAAATGAAACTGAAACCATTAAAAATATGCACCTAATTTACTCAAAAAAAACAATAAACCAATTAATATTAATAAAAAACAATCCTACTTCTGAGTATATTTCCAAAGAAACCGAAATCAGTATGTTAAAGGGATATCTGCACTCTCATGTTCAATACTGCAACTATTCACAAGAACCAAGATATGAAATCAACCTAGATGGCCATCAACAAATGAATAAACAAAAAAAATGTGACACCTATATACAATATAAAACTATTCAGCCCTTAAAAATAGAAAAATTATATCATTTGCAACAATGTAAATGAACTTGGAGGACATTATCTAAGAAAATAGCCAGTCATAGAAAGACAAATATAGAATGATCTTACTTATATTTGGAATCTAAAAATATAAGTAACTCATAGAAGTTAGAGTAATGGTTACCAAAGCCTAGTGGAGAAGGAAAAGGAGGGAATGGGGAAATGTTGGCCAAAGAATACCAAGTTTCAGAGAGACAGGAGGAATAGATTTTGAGATCTATTGCACAGTATAGTGATTTTAGCCATTATCAGTAGGTTGTATATTTCAAAATAACACAGGAACAGATTTGAAATATCTCACTTCTAAAAAATGGTATTTGAAGGAGTGTATATGTCCGTGTGAGTTTGATTTAATTATTCCATATTGTATAAATATATCAAAAATCACATTATATCTCATACTATATATATAATTATGATTTACTGATCAAAAATAATATTGATCTAAATATTTGATGAAAAGTGGCAATATTTTTCAAAAATAAAATAGAGAAAATTTCCATTGTTTTATATTTTTTTCAAATTTCTTTAATGTCTGGCTGAATAGAGACATCTGGAATCTTTTATTTTTTTCTACATCAAATTTGTTGTGAATTTATATATCATGTAGCCTCCAGAACACTCAACTGTATACTCATGAGGGGACAAAACAAAAAAGATAAATAACATCTGAGTATTATTATCATGTAAAGAGGTTTGACCTTGCAAACCCTTTGCAAAATCTCAGAGAACCCCAGAAGTCTCCAAACCATGTTTTGAGAACTTCTATGCCAGGAAACAAGTTTAACAAAATATTCTACATTTGCTTCTCTACCGTCATGTCTTTTTTTAAGGCAGTTGTTCTCCAGGACCACTGGGGTTACAAGAGGATTGTTTTCTTTCCATCCAACTTGATCTAACTTGTAATGATCGAGGAATTAAGAGAAATGACACAGCCCTGATCATCAGATGAAAGAAGGAATTACAGTAAATTAAAATAAAATCACAGAATAAGGTGAGGACTACCTTATTCTACTAAAGAATGGTATAGAAAACATCAAGGAGAGTCTCATTTTCATTAAGTGTTTCAATCCAATTTAGGTCACAATTGCTAATTTAGTAAATAGTACAATCTACTGGTTCATCAGGTCACTAAATTGTATGAAAAAGAGACTTAAATAAATTTAAGACTGTGGAAACTAGAATAGAATGTCAATGTTTTTTAATCTATAGGCTCACTGATGAAAGGATAACGTACATTGGCAGATAGATCAATACAGGTAGGAAAAGCCATAGTCCTTCAAGATAAGAACAATTAATTATTAACATGGAGTCATTTGTCAATATGCTGACAGTCGGTAGGTAATTTTTATTTTCTCAATGTTAATCAAGACAAAAGAGCTCATCACATAGTTCTAAATAATCAATCACTTCCCCTGGAATTTATTTATGATATACTGAGAGTGGCACATGGAAGATGGGATTCACTGAAGATTTAAATAGCATAGACAAAGAGATATTATCATCATTTTCTAACTAGTCCTTTCATGGATGTTTACTAAGTGCCTTTTTTGATTAAAGTAACAATGCCCCCTTATTCACAGGGGATGCATTCTAACGTCTTCAGTGGATGCCTGGGGATAGTACTGAACTCTGTATCCAGTTTGTTGTTGTTGTTGTTTTGTTTGTTTTTATACCTTGATAAACTTTCACCTTTTCATGTAAGGAAATATTTTATATCTTCTCTCTGGCATATTGGAATTGTCAACATCACTACTCTTGTGTTTGGGGACTATAATCAGGTAAAATAAGGGTTACTTGAACATAAGCATTGTGATACCACAACAGTAGTCTGGTAATCAAGACAGGTTACTTAATAATCTGCAGGCAGCATATTGGGTAGATACACTGGATAATGGGATCATCCATGTCCCAGGAGAGATGAAATGAAACAACTAAAGATTTTTATCACACTACTCAGAATGGTGTGCATTTTAAAGCTTATGGATTGGTTATTTCTGGAATTTTTTATTTATTTATAATTATTTTGGACTGCAAGTAACAAATCATGGAAAGTAAAATCACAGATGAGGGGAGGGTGACCTTATTCTGCTCAGAAATAGTGTAGAAAAATCAAGGAGATTCTCATTTTCATTAAGTGTTTTAATCCAATTTAATTCACAATTGCTTATAGTAGGTTTTAAATTGTAAAGCTAAGAAATAGTTCAGGAAAATAGACTAAATAGGTGAAGGACAAACAATAACAGTAACGGATTTTATCACATATGTCTCTTAGTACAGAAAAAAAATTCACATTACCTTTGATGTTTGCAACTTTCATAGATATTTGAAATCACTAGATGAACAGGCAATTCATTAACATCTAACATAGCCTATAAGGAAATAGTATATTGATTAGGAATATTGAAGTTTCTAATTCTATCAGAAAAATGAAGAACTACGTCTGCCTGAAACACAATCAGTTTTCATAAAGGACTAAATATAATGGCATTACAGAGTTTACTTTGTAGAAATAGTTCTTATAAATTAAGGTTTCATTTTATTAATTAATGTTCAAAACCATACAATGCATAAAGGAAAATAAGATCTCAAGCACACAGTTTTGAGAAACAAGTATAAAACTTTCTTCCACAATTCTATCAGATATTAAGTAGAAACATATAAATATAATTTTGCAACAAAAATACTCAAAGATATAAATATGCAACAAAGCTATAAACATTTGCTTGTCAAATAAAGAACAATGAAAAAAACATTATGAATAATTTATGCTACCAATTAACCTAGAACTTTCAAGTTAGACTTCTCCTACATGGTTGACACAACTGGTTATAATTCATCATTATTTATGCCATAATTAAATAAAGTTTTATACATGTACATATATATTTACTTCATTTAATCATGCCCTTACATGAAAAATACACAGAATATATTACACAGCAACTTAGATTGAAATAGAGAAAGAAATGTAGAATTCATGAAATATAGTTGCATGAATCTTTTAGACATCCCTTTTTAAAGGTTTTGAAATATGAATGTGTGTGTTAAGAGTAACAGGAATAGGTTCAATTTGCTCCACCCCACTTTTAATTCTCTAACTTTATCAAATTCTTTTTATAATAAAATTTATTTGTCTGGCACTCTGATGCTTAATATTTTTTCACATAGCTGAACTTTATGCATTCTTTGAGAATCAGATCTTCTTTGGGAAACCTTTGTTCCTTCTCTTGCTAATTTACGTGCCATTCCCTCTACTCCAATATCAATATTGCATGCTCTTAGTATTTACAACACTTCGATGGGGAGGAGGAATTTCATCTCAATTTTATACTATAAATATAAATAGTATATTGATATACTATATATGTATGTATGTATATAAATACAAATATATACTATAAACATACATATATAAACAAACAAGTAATTTCTATTTACTAATTTTATTCTTAAAGTTAACTTATAATTTTTTTTCTTTTAAAGACGTGGGGTACAATTCAGGATTAGGTATACAAGTGGACAACATAAGAGAAAAGTTTGGGCCTCCCTTTGGTTCCCACTTTGCCCAGTTTGAAATCAGGTACCCTTATCGATGTTGTGTGCCCACTCTCCCCTGGCAGTTTCCCACTACTGCCCATCCCTTTCTTATAGTATTATGATAAATGTTCACTGTCTGCTTATCTGTGAGAACATGTGGTACTCAGTTGTTTGTTTCTGTGATAGATCCCTATTATAGATGCTAAATCCACCCAAGTTGCTGTGAAGTCCATACTATTGTCCTTCTCTATGTCTGTGTAATACTCCATTGTGTACATGTACCACATTTTTTTATTCAACCCACTTTCAATGGGCAACATGGTTGTTTCCGTATTTTTTCTATTGTGAATAATGCTGCAGTAAACATGCTTGTGCAGGTATTTTTTTAATAGAATTATTTGAGTTCCTCCGGTTATAGTCCCAGAAGGAGAATTGCTAGGTTGTGTGGAAAGTTGATTTTTAGATCTTTTAAGAATAATCACATTGTTTTACACAGAGGTTGTACTAGTTTGCACTAGCACCAAAAGTGAGGAAGTGTTCCCCTTTCCCCACATTCTCTCTAACATTTGTTGTTTTTTGAGTTATTGATAATGGCCATCCTGATTGGAGTTAAGTGGCATCTCAGTGTGGTTTTAATTTGCATTTCTTTGATGACTAACGAGGTCGAGCATTTTTTCATGTATCTGTTGGCTGTCCATATGTCATCTTTTGAGACGTGTCTATTCATATCTTTTGCTCACTTTTAACAGGGCTGTTTGGTGAGATTTTCCTTTCTATGATTTGTGCTATCAAAGACTTTGGAAGTCTCCTTCTGTAAAATTGCAGTTTTCATCAATTAAATTTTGCTACTGGTTTTTGTTAATATTCATCTCAGTTTCCCTGGATTTTCATCAGTAGTACATTTTTGGTCCCTAGTGTATTGTTCCATCCTCAATTTCTCTTGATATTCAGTTAGTTATTGCAAAAGACTAAATAACCCTTTTTCACGTATGCTTTTAGGGAGAGGTCAAGAATATCATTTCTAAATTCTACTCATGGAGTGTACTCATCTCTTGACTATTTAAATGAAAGATCTGCAAACATTTTCTGTAAAGATCCAGACAGTGAGCATGTTAGACTTTGTAGGTTAAGAAGGATTATTTATCTAGGATCTACAAGGAACTCAAACATGCCAAAAAGAAAAAAAAATAGCGCCACAACAAAATGGGCAACAGATATTTATAGACACTTCTCAAAAGAATACATACAAGTAGCCATCAGATACCTAAAAGAAATGTTCAGCCTCACTATCATCAAAGAAATGCAGATTAAAACCACACTGAGATAACCAACTGATGCTAGTCAGGATGTCTATCATCAATAACTCAAAAAACAACAGATGCTGGAGGTGATGCAGGGAAAAGAGAACACTTCTACACTGTTGGTGTAAGTGTAAACTAGTTCAGCCTATGTGGAAGACAGTGTGGTTATTCCTAAAAGATCTAAAAACTAACCTCCCATACTACTATGCAATCATTCTTCTGGAAATCACTCAAATCACTCTGTGAAAAAGATATCTGCACACACATGTTTATTGCAGCATTATTCACAATAGCAAAAACATGAACCCAATCATGCTGCCCATTGAAAGAGGACTGGATTTAAAATGTGGTACATATACACGATGAAATATTACACAGCCACAAAAAAGGGCAAAATTATGATCTTTGCTGCAACTTGGATGGACTTAGATCCTCAGTTATCCACAGTATTAGCACTTTTCATTTTATTTCAATTAAAAATTTCAAAACTAACATACCCTCTAAATCCAAGCTTAAAAAGTATTAAAATACAAACATTCAAATCCCCTTGAGAACTAAAATGAACAAAAATTTATTCGCCTCTTTCATTACCCCAACAATAATGGGCTTGCCAGTAGTAGTATTGATTATTATACTCCCAACCATTCTATTCCTCACCTCAACCCATCTAATTAACAATCGACTTATCTCTTTACAACAATGATTAGTCCAACTAGTACTTAAACAAATAATGGCCATACATAACAATAAAGGTCGAACCTGATCCCTGATACTAATTTCCCTAATCCTATTTATTGGATCCACAAACCTACTAGGCCTATTATCACACTCCTCTATCAATAAACTTAGGGTAGCAATTCCTTTATGAGCAGGGGCAGTAATTACTGGCTTCCGATACAAAATTAAAGCATCTCTAGCTCAGTTCCTCCCACAAGGAACCCCCATCCCCCTAATTCCCATACTAATTATTATTATTACTATTATTAATATTATTATTATTATTATTATTTTGAGTTGGAGTCTCACTCTGTCACCCAGACTGGAGTGCAGCAGCCGCTCCCGGCCA